>NC_069507.1:204599056-204651556 GCF_027579735.1 Bombina bombina | reverse complement strand
CATGTTGAAGAAAAAAACAAAACAAAAAGAAGCCAATCAGCTTCATCGGTGCTGTGACCCCATGAGATTTCACTGAAGTCTTGTGAGATTTCATAGTAATCCTCTATAAACTGAGGAGGGAAATAACATGACTGTGCCTGCACATGCCAGATGTATACTCACTTGCAAGTCCTGGGACTAGCATCGTTATTGGCAGCTTAAAGTCCCTTTACAATGGGATGTGACTACAGAGGTAATTGTGAAGTAAAATATCTTCCTTTTTTACATAGAGATGTTCATGTGATATTTTCTAGTCTATGCTGCATCATTTTAAAGTGCTTCAACATTAGGGTATCATGTTCCTTTAAACTATGTGAAGCAGATAGAGCAGTCATGGCTAACCTTGGCACCCCTGATGTTTCAGAACTACATTTCCCATGATGCTCAACTAGACTGCAGAGTCCCTAAACATCATGGGAAATGTAGTTCCAAAACATCGGGGGTGCCAAGGTGAGCCATCACTGAGATAGAGCATTCAATTTAAGAAAAAAATCCAGGTTACTTCTATTATAAAGTTTACTTTGTTCTCTTGGCATCCTTTGTAGAAGAACATACCTAGGTAGGCTTAGGAGCTCACATGTGTCTTGAGCAGTATATGGCAAGAGTTTTTGAAACAATGTTTGTAAAAATGTTATACATTGTAACGCAGTATGTGGCAGCAGTGTGTGAAAAAATGTAAAACATTGTAAACAACTCCTGAGCCTACCTAAATATGCTCTTCAACAAAGAATACAAAAGAAATAGAAGTGCATTTGATAATACAAATCTAATGGAGAGATTTTCTGAATCATGAAAGTTTAATTTTGACTTTCATGTCCCTTTATTATTTTTTTACCCAGCTATATTTGAAGCTATAACTGAGGCAGCATCTCCCCCAACTTTCCTGGATACTGTGGCATTGTCATGGGTTGGGAAGCATGAACGTCAGGATAAAAGTCCTGGTTTCTGGTGGTGACTGGCCTGTTCCACCCACAACACAAATCAACTCCACCTAACCATACCCATGACACGCCCGGCTCTGTCCTTGTTACAGCTTCACCCACTTCATTTGTTTCAGGTGAAATTCATTAACAAAATATTGTTAACAAAATGCATTAAAAACAAATAAAATGCCCTGTAGCCCCCAAACCTAATACTTAAATGTACTATTACTAATGCCCTAAACTAGACAGGTGCATTCGGCTATTTCGGGTGGATCCGAATGCTGAAGAAGGTGGCTGCAAGCCGCATTCAGCAATTTTGTAAAAATTGCAACACACTAAGATCTGAATTTTCACATCTTCGGCTTTCAGATTGACCCAAAATAGCCAAATGCATATGTCTACCCTAAACCCCCACAACAATTAACCCCCAACCCTCCCATGCACTTAACCCCTGACCACTGGACCCTCCACTTCAACTAGCCCCCTAACTGCCTGACGCTTCACTGCAACAAGCCCCCTAACAGCTGGACTCCCAAGCACAACTATCCCACTAAAAGCCAGACACCCACTGCAGCTAGCCCCCTAACCACCAGAGTGGGGGTCTGGCAGTTAGGGGGTTAAGTGCAGTGGGGAGGTCACGGTGTGGGTGGGTTGGAGTGGCAGGGGTTGGTTACATGTAGGGGGTTTTGGGTGGAGCTAATACAGGGCCATATTACAAGTGGAGTGGTATTTAACGCTTTCACTCGCGCACTAACTCCGCTAGAAGTGTTTTGCGCGCATTAGGTAGCGTTTGTATTACAAGTTGAAAGTAAACTGTTTACATATGAGTGCTAACCCGATGCACGCAAAAAGCCGAAGTTAACGTATTTTGATTATAGGTATAGATGGTGTTAGTATGAGTGTAACTGTACTTTTTAATGTATTTTGTTAACTAGAGCTCTGAAGGCGTGCTATCCCGACCCACGTTAACTTCAATTGCGCTTAAGTGATTGGATTTACTTTCATCTTCTAATACGAGTGATAAACCCGACGCGCACAAACACACGCGATAAACCCGTTTCGGTCACGCTTAATTTTGAGTTAAGTTCCTTTAAATATTTTAATAAATAGCTTGCAATAAGAAGTTTTAAGTAAAAGCTGTTTACATTTTTTACAAAACTAGTCGGAAAGATACTGATACTCAGGTTGCAATTGCTCAATGGAGCACGAAGACAACTCCAACATCTCCATTTTGTCCTCAGATACAATAACATTATTAACTTTTTTTTATTGACACAGGTATCATAATATATATAATGCAAAGCAAATGATAAGTTGAAGGTTAGAAAATTTGTAAAACCACATCTTTAAAGGGACATAATACTCAACATTTACAAGTTAAAGGGACAGTGATTTTCAAACTAAACTTCCATGATTCAGATAGGGCATGCAATTTTAAACAACTTTCCAATTTACTTTTATCATCAAATTTGCTTTGTTCCCTTGGTGGTATTTTTGAAAAGCTAAACCTAGCTAGGCTCTAACTGATTTCTAAACAGTTGAAAACAGTCGAAAAGTTGAAAAGTTTTTCACAGTTAGACTGTGCTAGTTCACATGTGTCATATAGATAACATTGTGCTCACTCCCGTGAAGTTATTTGGGAGTCTTCACTGATTGACTGCACTGCATGTCTGTCAAAGGCACTTAGATAAGGAGGCTGTCTGCAAAGACTTAGATACAAGGTAATCACAGAGGTAAAAAGTATATTAATATAACTGTGTTGGTTTTGCAAAATCGGGGAATGGGTAAAAAAGGGATTATCTATCTTTTTAAATAAGAAAAATGTTGGTGTAGACTGTCCCTTTAATGATTCAGACAGAGCAGGCAATTTAAAAAACAAAACAAAAAACAATACTTTCCAATTTACTTCTATTATGTAATTTACTTTGTTCTATTTGTATCCTTTGTTGAAGAGCATGCCTCAATAGGTTCAGGAGAGTACATGTGTGTCAAGCACTATATCTCAGCACTGTAACAATGTTATAGATTGTAGCACTATAGGATAGCTGTGTTTGCAACAATACACAAATACCATTGCCATACAGTGTTCAAGACGCTTTCCTGAGCCTACCTGAGTATCCTCTTCTACAAATGATACCAAAAGAACACATTTGATAACCCAAGTCAATCAGAAAACTGCTTGCAATATAAATGTATTAGCAAAAGTATATCTAGTAAATATTAGAACTGTTTCAGTAACATATATAAACATGTGCAGTGCACTTGTATTCAACTATCTTTAGATATAAATCAAAGTCTGTACTTTGCGGTTACCAAAATTAACAGTACAGGTATTTGTAAATTAATGACATTACTGAAGGTGAAGTATATAAAGATGGTCTTGTGTTGCAATAACTTTGTGTTTTTTCTGTTTAATTCATTTTTATTAAAAAAAAAAAAAGGATTTGCCAGTTGCTACAAATATGTACGGATTGAAATGTAGATAGAGATTAGATTTATTTATTTTTTTCAATCTCCTGTCACTTTTACAGAAGAGCAAACATGAGTGCAGACTACCTCTTCTGTTCCGAACATACAGTAATCGTTTAGCAATTCTGCATAGGCCACTGTTTGTCCTTTCACCTAGAACAGAAAAATGCCTTTCTGTTGCAATGGGCACAAGTTAAAAACATATTTGTAGCAGTTCCAAATCCTTCAAAGCTGCATTCTCTTGAAATGGGGTGTAAAAGTTGTTTTGAGAAATGCTGTTTTCACATTTGACAAACCTTAAGGGGATGAAAAAAAAAATCTCCAATTTATTAAAGGGACATGATACTAACAATTATTGTTTGTTTTATTTAAAGGGACATTAAACTGCTGTGTATAGTAGCACAGTTATTATTCACCATGATATTGTTTTCCTCCTGTACCTAAAGCTCTTTTGAAAGCTATTCTCTTAATAAAATCTTAAAAATTGCCAGCTAGTGATGGGCACCGCCATCTTGGAATTTAAGTATTCTTGTACCATGTGACATGTGTTGCACATTCACAGAGACATTGATGTCTTCTTCACCTCACTTTAGTTTAGTGTGCATAATATGTTTATAAAATATATATATACTGTATGAACTGGAGAATACTCCAGTTGCATGAAGGGGAAAGCAGTGTAATAAATGATTTGCAAATAAATTGGTTTATCTATTAACAGAAAGAAATCTACTGCAACGTAAAACCACTCTCCCCCTCTTTATATTTATATTTGAGTCATAAATTATTTTTTGTTATTAAACATTCATTTTAACTCTTTGGCATGAAATTCATGGGCCTTATAAATCACAGGTGGTGACCCCTCTAGCACACGCGCTTTGTTTTAATGCTTGCAACTTATAATTCCCTTCAGTTATGAGGCCCGCCATGTTTAAACCTTGGTTTCCCTTATCTAATCTCTTCTGCTGAGGGCATTTAGGGACAAAGCAAGTGCAAATGATTGTTGTGTGGCATATAGCAATATTAAAGGTACTTCAAAACTTTGTATATTCTCAAGCAGCTATTGTTTGTGTAATTTATCTGTCCCTAACCTGTACAGAAGACAATATTAGATATTTTAACATGAGTACCTGTTACTTTATAAAAACTAAAGTACTTTATGGAAACGAAAACGTTACACTTATTAGATCTTAGGGGCCCATTTATCAAGCTCCGGATGGGCTCGTGTTTCTTAGGGGCCCATTTATCAAGCTCCTTGAGGGCCCGTGTTTCTGGCGAGCCTGCAGGCTCGCCAGAAACAGCAGTAATGAAGCGGCGGTTTAAAGACCGCTGCTCCATAACCTGTCCGCCTGCTCTAAACAGACGGACAGACATCGCCGCAATTCTGCTGGTGCAATGCTGAATACGGAGAGTGTATTGCTCTCCTCATTCAGCGAGGTCTGGCGGACCTGATCCGCACTGTCAGATGAGGTCCGCCAGACCTTTGATAAATATCCACCTTAGTGTGTTTCACTTGCACAAGAGGATATTCGGCTACACAAAGAGACGGATACTGAAAACAGCTTCCTACTAGCGCATTCTGCAGTGAATGAAACTACTGATGGTACATCTCTGACACTTATTACTTCAGTATTTAAACTAATTTAACATTAAAACAATGGTATTATGAACATTAAAAGAGAATTATTTTTTTGGGAGATTCTTGCTAATTTGAGCACACAATCCCAAAAATGTTCACCACCCCTGGTATAAAATTTTGAAAACATCTTAAAGGGACAGTACACTGTAAAATTGTTTTTCCATAAATGTATTTTAAATGACTTGTTATACCAACTGCAGAGTATAAAATATTTGAGAAATTGCATTTTTGGGTTTATTTGTGTATCTGAAGTAGCTGGTTTTGTGCTTTGAAACCACAGCCTATTACAATGGGTTGAGCTTCAGGTAATATCAGATCTCATTATGTTATCACTTTCATGTACACAGACTGGCTTCATTATCAAAGCTCAATACATAGAGAGAACAATGGAAAATTATCATTTTATTACTTAACTATCATGCCCCCCACTGAGGGTGTAATCTCTTCTGCTGGCTGTGTTTACTTAGGCTTGTCAATAGCGTATACGCCAGTATCAAAACTTTCAGTATAGGTTGGGAAACCACAAGCTAAATCAGCTATTTCAAATGCTGAAATATGAGTAAAGGAGCTACTTGCAACCAATTTAATACACTCTAGCAGGTAAAAAGGATCATTGGGAATAATTTAAAGGGGAGAAAGTTTTTGGGTGAACTGTCCCTTTAAATGACCAGTAAATACTGTAGCTTTGCATAATTAACACATGCATGATAACAAGACAATGCAATAGCACTTAGGGCTCGATATAGCAAGCTACGCAGGACAGGGGCGTACATTTGCGCACCTGTCCACCGCAGCTCTCCTCAGGCGGAATTTAACATTGCAATGCTGCCCCCTGCCTGTGCACAGCCAATCACGCACAGGCAGGAGCTGTCAATCTCCCCGGTCTGATGAGACTGAGGAGATTGAAATTCTCCACCTAAGAGGTGCAGAAGAGGATAGGAAGCAGCAGCCTGATGACCGCTGCTTCATAAATACGGGCTGCAGGTTCTCTTGTGAGAACCTGCAGTTGAAGAGCAGGAGAAGGCTTGATAAATAGAGCCCTTAGTCTGAACTTCAAATGAGTAGTAGATTTTGTTCTGACAAATTTTAAACTTATGTCTATTTCCACTCCCACTACATCTTGTGACAGCCATCAGCCAATCACAAATGCATATGCTTATATTCTGTGAATTCTTGCACATGCTCAGTAGGAGCTGGTGACTCAAAAAGTGTAAATATAAAAAAAACTGTGCACATTTTGTTAATGGAAGTAAATTGGAAAGTTGTTTAAAATTGCCCGCTCTATATGAATCATGAAAGTTTAATTTTGACTTGAGTGTCCCTTTAATAAAAAGAAAGTTTAAATTCATGATCCTACAAAAAAAAAGGAATTAGTACCTTTTCATCATGTGATTTAATAGTTTGAATGATGCAGATAATGGGGGGGGGTCAAAAAACAGAACAAAACAAAAACCACTAAATAAACGCTCTATGTTAACGCGTAATAAATCAGTTTGTTTTTGGTTCTGCTCAACACAAGAGAAAATGGAGAAATTATTCCAGCACTTGGAGAGTTCAATCATAAACTATCTAGGCTCCCTACCAAATTACATTGTGTTAAAATAAAACCAGAAAACTCAACTGCACATTGATACGTCCTATTCACACTTAAAGCAGAGTTTGAAACCAATGATTTTCACCTAAATTTGTGTTTTTGTTTTATACCGACCGTCCATAAATTACACCATCTGTTGCCTAGACCTCCTATGGTATATAACAAAGAATTTAGTGCTGCACCTATGATTTACTTGTAAAACCTGCAAATTATGAACACCTGCTCATTATTAGTAGAAAACTAGGTGAGTCTGGACAGCAGCTTTCTTTAGAATATGTTTTAAAAGGCAGGAGGGTTCAGGAAAGCAAAAAATAAAGTGGTACAAACAAACTCATTAGTTGTTTCACATCCCAAGAGCGTTGCCGAGTCTTATATTTCACAAAGGCTTAATCTTTTGCAGGCAGTTAGGACCAACACCTACATAAAATAATATGCTAATTTGATTTACCATTTAATTCGTAATAGTTTAAACTTTGTTTGATTTTACAAAGAATTTTATTTACTAATAAGTTCTCTAAAAGCCAATCTGTTGATTTTATTTTTTTTACATTTCTTTTAAAAGAATATAACCCCTTAATAAGCAATGTGTGGCAAGCTACTAAAGACAGTGTGGTTCACTCCTTGACTGTCTGTAATGCAAACACAAATCACGTCAGTTTGATCAAATGGATATTATTTTTAAGATACATTTAAAAAGAAATGTTTAAGATTAAAAAATATCACTGTAAAAAATGTCTTTCTATAGCTTTGTTTTAAAGCACTAAAGGTATCACTGCCCTTTAAATGATTTCTTCCAATATCGAGCTCTGGACTTGTCGTGTGTTTTAAATTAAATCCTCTATTATATGCAGCCTAAAGGGCTATTATAGTTGAAAAATTACATTCTCTAATTGGATCATTGGCAGTTTCCACTCTGGATCAGCTAATGTTGCCAGATGTGCTCCATAAAAAATACTGGACAACCTATAGGTCAGTGTTCCTCAACCGCTGTCCTCAAGTACCCGCAACAGGCCAGGATTTCATTATAGCTGAACCAGTGCACAGGTGAAATAATCAGCGGATCAGTAACCATGGTTACTAACCTACTCTCACCCATCAGCTGATTATTTCAACCGTGCACTGGTTCAGCTATAATGAAAACCTGGCCTGTTGGGGGTATTTGAGGACCGCGGTTGAGAAACAATGCTATAGGTGACTGGGCACGAGCAGTAGGTGGAGTCACACAATGCCCCCTCCCCAAAAGCACAACCTCAGGCCTGCCTTGATCCCACCGTATATATGTTTTACAACTGAGCAGTCATTTTATCCCCTTGGTTGTCTGTAACACACGTATGTAGTAGTGATTTGACCCCATGGCTGCATGTAACACCGAAAATAGAAAATACTTCTTTTTGAGCCATATTTGTAATACACAGAGGCATTGGAGGCCCTTGACATTTAGCCGACATGAAAGTATCCCGTATTTATTTATATACATTTTTCTGGGTTTAAACACATAGAGATGCAGGGTCATGTCTTAAAATGACATGTTAGAGAATGCAATTTTTTTTTACTATAATTGCCCTTTAAGTGAAATAGAGACTTGTACATCCCTTTAAATAGTACAACATAAAAAAACAAAAAAATGTAACCTCGGTCATAAGCCTGTAGTAAAATAAAGGATAAACTGTTATATCCGCTATATACTGAAATATCGCTATTATAGCTAATTATATTAAGATACACCAAAGTCTAAAATGTTTTTTATTGCAACTTACTGCGAAAATGCTTATCTCTCCCAGTTAATACTTTTATAACACCATTATCGCTCCCCCCACCTTCCCTTTGTCCTCCGCAATTGGGACCGCCCGCTTTAATGTAGGATAGCAGAGTGTGCTCACTCGCTTCCCCCGTGCGCTAGCTTCATCAAAAGGACATGAAGCCCCATTTTTCTTTAAATCACGATTCAGATAGAGAATTCAATTCTAAACAAATTTCCCACTTATTTATTTTATCTAATTTGCTTTGTTCTCATTATTGTCTATTGAAGGATTAGTAATCCACTACTGGGAGTTAGCTGAGCACATCAGATAGGCCGAACAAAAGAGGCATATATATGCAGCCACCAATCAGCAGCCAGCTCCCAGTAATGCATTGCTTCTCCTGAGCCTACATAGGTATGCTTTCCAACAAAGGATATCAAGAGAATGAAGCAAATGATATAATAGAGGTAAAATGGAAAATTGTTTAAAATTGCATGCTCTATCTGAATCATGAAAGAAACATTTTGGATTTTTTTTTATTTTTTATTAAATACATTTTTATTAATGAAAATAATACAAAACCACATAACAACACATTTTTCTCTTGACATAATTGGTAGCGGAGATACACACGATTATTCAATAGGTAAATGACACTCAAAGTGGTCATAACTATCATTTAGTCATTCTTCAGCTGTGTATTTGCACTTTTCAGATATTATGTATTGGTTTGTCTAAGGAAGGATTCAGGTTTTTGTGTTTTAGGTAGCGTATGGCAATACATGCCATACCCAATGAGCCTGACAATTATGAGAGGCGGAATAGTAAGTACATATAGTGTATATAAATGAGAATAATGCTGGTAGGTTCGGTCACCCACCTTTCCTAGAGGAGAGGGGGGGGTGTAGGGGGAGGGAGGGAAGGCATCTGGAGGGGGGAAGGGGCAGTATAATGAGGAGCACCTCGGGACAGTCACAGTGGGGTGCATCCTCTAGGGCAGGGAAGTGATATAGTCGGGGGAAGGCCACTAGTATTCGGGAGAGAGGGGCATTATGGAGTCGGCTTCAGGTAGGTCTCCCAGGGTCCCCAGATTAGGCTAAAGGTGTCTGATTGGTTCTTCATCCGAAAGACATAGTCTTCCATAGCTTTAATGTACTGCAGGTAGTCAACAACTGCCTGCCATCTTGGGGAATGCTGTTTCTTCCAATTCCTAGCTATTGACATCTTGACCGACGTCAACAGGTAGATTAGTAGGTATCTCTTGTGCTTTGGTAGCTTTTTTACCCCTAAATGCAGAAGGGCTAGGCCCGGAGTATCTGGGGCCGGGAGTTCTAGGGCCGCACAGGTCGCACAAATTTTTGACCAAAGCGGTCTGAGTCTGTTGCATGACCACCACATATGGAGCGGGGTGCCTATCTCTCCACACTCTCTCCAACATAGGGGTGAGTGCTCAGGATAGGAGTCCGAAGTTTGGTCGGCACGAAGTGCCATCTGGTGATGATCTTAAAGTAAAGTTTGTACATTGTGGCACAATGGAGAGCAGATTTAGTCGTCTGTATCGCCTTAGTCCAGTCAAATATTGTGTAAGTAAGTCTCAATTCTGCATCCCAGGAGGTCATATGTCTAGTTTTCACTAGGGTGGGAGGCCCCAAGAGGGATCTGTAGTGGGCAGTAAGAGGTTTGTACAGTTGTAGGCTCGCCTTCCATCTAACCTCCCAAATAGTGGGTGCCCTGATCTTATCGACCAGGAATCCCCATGCCTTCATCAGGGATCTAAGTCTCATAAAGTCAAACTCTAGGTGACGGGGGAAGTCAAACTCAGTTATCATATCTTGCTGTGAGAGAAGATTCTCGTTTAGGTAGAAGTCACTTAAAGAAGTGACCTCTAGGCCCTTCCAGGGGGTGAGCCGAGTATTAGGCAGCCCTTGTAGGGGTGACACGACCGGGTGGATGGGGGAGGGGTGCGGGGCTATCAACTGGTGGTGTCTTAATTGGAACCAGGCCAACTGACAAATTTTAATGAGATGGTTGGAGATTGGTATCCGCGTAGCTAGGTGCGGGGGAACCCACAACAAATCCGGGAGGTCAACGTAAGCAGGGAGGGAAGCCTGTTCTAGCTCCCTCCATCTTGTAGGGGGTAGGGTTGGTCCCCACGCTGAGACATGCAAGATCATCGCCGCTTGGTGGTATAGTTGGACATTGGGTAGCCCCAGCCCACCTCGGTCAATCGGGACCTGAAGCGTGGTTGCCGCAACTCTCGGCCACTTATTGTCCCAGACATAGGAATTAAATGAAGTTTGGAAGCCACGTAGGGTCTTCTCCGGCACAGGGATGGGGATACACCGCATGATGTAAGTTAACTTGGGGAGGATCATCATCTTTAGAGCAGCAATTCTGCCCATCCACGAAATTTCCTCAAATTTTTTAGATTTCAATCTTGCCTCGACTCCCCGTAGTAAGACAGTGTAATTTTCCTGTAGCACTGTGTCTTTGCCATGTGACAAATAGACACCTAAATGTCTGATCCCATCCATCGACCACTTGAACGAGTAGAGTCACTTAAGACATCTCTGTTCTGGCTGTTCAATGTGGATCATGTGGGCCTCTGTTTTAGACACATTAATCTTATAATTTGATATTCTACTAAAGGAATCAATAATCTCAAAAAGGTGGGGGAGTGACTCCACAGGGTTCGTTAGGAAGAGAGTAAGATCATCAGCGAAAAGCGCTAATTTCTGGAGTGTGTCATGTATCTGAAGGCCCTGAACCTCTGGGTTTTTTCTAATTGCCTCCGCGAGTGGTTCCATCACCAACGCAAAAAGGAGTGGGGACAGGGGGCACCCCTGCCTGGTCCCGTTCCTGATAGTAATTTTAGGGGAACAAAAGCCCATACCTTTGACCACGGCCGTCGGAGAGGTGTAGAGAGCAGCAATAGCTGTACGAAACGTTCCAGGAATCCCGAAACGCTCCAGGGCGCAGAACATATATTCCCACCCCACCCTGTCAAACGCTTTTTCTGCGTCCATAGACAGGGTGAGGAGGGGTAACCCCATATCTGCTGCTTCCATAAATATATTCAATAACCTATGGGTGTTATCTGTACCTTGCCTACCTTGTATGAATCCCACTTGGTCCAAATGGACTAGTGAGGGTAAGTGTTTTCCATGCCTGGTCGCAAGGAACTTTGCATAGACTTTCACGTCCACATTAATAAGTGAGATGGGCCGATAGCTCTCGCAGAGCGTCGGATCCTTCCCTTCTTTGGGTATAGTCAGGATACTGGAATCCAGGAATTCGGGGAGGAAGACTCCCGTCTCCCTAAACATTTTGGATTTTATGTCTCTTAAAGGTAAAAAAAAATAATCTTTTATCTGAGAACAGGTGAAAAAAAAAAATAAGACATTACTATCCTTTAACATATTTCATAAAATTTAAGAAGCAAAACATTTATCAGATGAAATTAAATAGAAAAACAAGAGGTTGTGATTGGAGATTACTTGGTTCATATATGAATTATACATCAATATTTTACAGAAAAGGTTTAATTATTTATGACATGTAGAGGTGACACCTTAACTCATATACAAGGAAACGTTGCACAGATGCATTGGAAAGGGTGACAATTATATAATCCAACACTTTTAGATAATGTATAGACTTTTTCATATCTGTCAACAAAAATCTACAGATCTATGAGACTTGTTAAGTTGTAGTTCTGTTTTAAAACGGTGTTAATGCTGATTTTACTGACTACCCAGCTAAAATATAAGCCAACATTAAAGGAATAGTAAACACCAAATATGTTATTGTTTAAAAAGATAGATAATCCCTTAATTAACTATTCCCCAGTTTTACATAACCAACACTGTTATAGAAATATACGGCTAGATTACGAGTTTTGCGTTAGGGTTAAAAAGCAGCGTTGAGAGGTCCCAACGCTGCTTTTTAACGCCCACTGGTATTACGAGTCTTGCAGGTACAGGTGTACCGCTCACTTTTTTGGCCAGACTCGGAAATACCACAATCCACTTACGTCAATTGCGTATTCTATATTTTCAATGGGACTTGCATAGCGCTGGTATTACGAGTCTGACAAAAAGTGAGAGGTACACCCTCTCCTGTCAAGACTAGTACCGCATTTTAAAGCCAGTAGTTAAGAGTTTTATGGTACAACGCCGTAGCATAAAACTCTTAACTAAAGTGCTAAAAAGTACACTAAAACCCATAAACTACCTATTAACCCCTAAACCGAGACCCTCCTGCATCGCAAACACTAAAATTAAATTTTTAACCCCTAATCTGCTGAACCGGACATCGCCGCCACTATAATAAACATATTAACCCCTAAACCGCCACACTCCCGCATCGCAAACACTGTTTAAATATTATTAACCCCTAATCTGCCGGCCCTAACATCGCCAACACCTACCTACATTTATTAAGCCCTAATCTGCTGCCCACAACGTCGCCGCCACTATATTAAATATATTAACCCTTAAACCTAAGTCTAACCCTAACCCCCCCTAACTTAAATATAATTACAATAAATCTGAATAAAATTACTACAATTACCTAAATTACTCCTATTTAAAACTAAATACTTACCTATAAAATAAACCCTAAGGCCTAGATTTAGAGTTCTGCAGCCAAAGGGGTGCGTTAGCTACGCATGCTTTTTTTCCCCCGCACCTTTGCACCGCACCTTGGTATTTAGAGTTCACAGAATGGCTGCGTTAGGCTCCAAAAAAGGGAGCGTAGAGCATATTTACTGCCACTGCAACTCTAAATTCCAGCGGTGCTTACGGACGCGGCCAGCTTCAAAAAATGTGCTCGTGCACGATTCCCCCATAGAAAACAATGGGGCTGTTTGAGCTGAAAAAAAACCTAACACCTGCAAAAAAGCAGCGTTCAACTCCTAACGCAGCCACATTATTTTCTATGGGGAAACACTTCCTACGTCTGCACCTAACACTCTAACATGTACCCCGAGTCTAAACACCCCTAACCTTACACTTATTAACCCCTAATCTGCCGCCCCCGCTATCGCTGACACCTGCATTTTTTTTAAACCCTAATCTGCCGCTCCGTACACCGCCGCAACCTACATTATACCTATGTACCCCTAATCTGCTGCCCCTAACACCGCCGACCCCTATGTTATATGTATTAACCCCTAATCTGCCACCCCTGCTATCGCTGACCCCTGCATATTATTATTAACCTCTAATCTGCCGATCCGTACACCGCCGCAACCTACATTATACCTATGTACCCCTAATCTGCTGCCCCTAACACCGCCGACCAATATATTATATTTATTAACCCCTAATCTGCCCCCACAATGTCGTCTCCACCTACCTACAATAATTAACCCCTAATCTGCCGACCGGATCTCGCCGCTACTCTAATAAATGTATTAACCCCTAAAGCTAAGTCTAACACTAACACCCCCCTAAATTAAATCTAATTTAAATCTAACTAAATAAATTAACTCTTATTATATAAATTAATCCTTTTTAAAGCTAAATACTTACCTGTAAAATAAATCATAATTATATTGTAGCTATTTTAGGATTAATATTTATTTTACAGGCAACTTTGTAATTATTTTAACCAGGTACAATAGCTAAAATAGTTAAAATAATTACAAAATTACCTGTAAAATAAATCCTAACCTAAGTTACAATTAAACCTAACACTACACTATCAATAAATAAATTAAATAAACTACCTACAATTACCTACAATTAAACCTAACACTACACTATCAATAAATTAATTAAATACAATACTTACAAATAAATACAATTAAATGAACTAACTAAAGTACAAAAAATAAAAAAGAACTAAGTTACAAAAAATAAAAAAATATTTACAAACATTAGAAAAATATTACAACAATTTTAAACTAATTACACCTACTCTAAGCCCCCTAATAAAATAACAAAGACCCACAAAATAAAAAAATGCCCTACCCTATTCTAAATTAAAAAAGTTCAAAGCTTTTTTACCTTACCAGCCCTGAAAAGGGCCATTTGCGGGGCATGCCCCAAATAATTCAGCTCTTTTGCCTGTAAAAAAAAAAATACAATACCCCCACCAACATTACAACCCACCACCCACATACCCCTAATCTAACCCAAACCCCCCTTAAATAAACCTAACACTAAGCCCCTGAAGATCTTCCTACCTTATCTTCACCATGCCAGGTTCACCAATCGCTCCAGGCTCCGAAATCTTCATCCAAGCCCAAGCGGGGGCTGGCGATCCATAATCCGGCTGAAATCTTCTATCAAGCGGTGGCTGAAGAGGTCCAGAAGAGGCTCCAAAGTCTTCATCCTATCCGGGAAGAAGAGGAGATCCGGACCGGCAACCATCTTGATCCAAGCGGCATCTTCTATCTTCATCCGATGATGAACGGCTCCATCTTGAAGACCTCCAGCGCGGATCAATCTTCTTCTTCCGACGTCCAACTGAAGAATGAAGGTTCCTTTAAGGGACGTCATCCAAAATGGCGTCCCTCGAATTCCGATTGGCTGATAGGATTCTATCAGCCAATCGGAATTAAGATAGGAAAATTCTGATTGGCTGATGGAATCAGCCAATCAGAATCAAGTTCAATCCGATTGGCTGATCCAATCAGCCAATCAGATTGAGCTCGCATTCTATTGGCTGTTCCGATCAGCCAATAGAATGCAAGCTCAATCTGATTGGCTGATCGGATTGGAGGTCTTCAAGATGGAGCCGTTCGTCATCGGATGAAGATAGAAGATGCCGCTTGGATCAAGATGGTTGCCGGTTCATAAGTATAAAGTAGGTGGCGGCGGTGTCCGGAGCGGCATATTAGGGGTTAATATAATGTAGGTGTCGGCGATGTTGGGGGCGGCAGATTAGGGGTTAATAAGTGTAAGATTAGTGGTGTTTAGACTCGGGGTTCATGTTAGGGTGTTAGGTGTAGACATAACTTTTATTTCCCTATAGGAATCAATGGGGCTGCGTTAGGAGCTTTACGCTGCTTTTTTTCAGACGGCTCTCCCCCATTGATTCCTATGGGGAAATCGTGCACGAGCACGTTCAGCCAGCTCACTGCTAACGTAAGCAGCACTGGTATTGGGGTGAGATGTGGAGCAAAATTTTGCTCTTCGCTCACTTTTTTGCGGTTAATGCCGGGTTTCTAAAAACCCGTAATACCAGCGCTGTCTGTAAGTGAGCAGTAGACTGTCCCTTTAAGTAACATTTATAAATAACAGAAAATGTTATAATATTGCAAATTATTGCATTGCCCCAAACCGGCTACTTCAGAATACCACCCGGCTGGTAAAATTTTCTATGGCAAACACTGTTAACCTGTATGTTGAGATTAACAGACTTAAAGGGAGTAGGGACAGTGTAATGTAAAATGTTCTCCCATTTAATGTGTTTACACCTATTCATTTTACCTGCTGGAGTGCATTAAATTGTATACATATAGCTCATATATCTTTTTTTCCATTTGAAATATCTGCTTTTCCTGTAGAAACCTGTACAAAAAAGTGATGTTAACAAAAGACAGCAGACAAAATCAACCAACCAGTGAGAAATTGGAGAGAGACAGCACAGCCCTTTTAAAGGGAGTTCCTGCGCCAGTTTTAACAACTGATTCTTTGCTGTTTGCCTAAGTACACTGCCCCTTTAAAGGGAGATTATTGTTGAAAAATAAAATGCTTTAATTCATTAGAACATATCATTTTAAGACTAGTAACATTGCACTACTGTGTGTTTAACCCCCAAAGGGGTTAAACACTCACTGAAAGTTCCGCTGAAGATGCATAGAGCATTGCTGTTCCTGAATGTAAACAGCCACTGATGCAATCAGCAGCACTAGTCACATGACTCAACTGTGTAGCTAGTACTGATGATTGGACTCTGCCGGTCCCAAGTGTTAATTTTACTGTATGTTTAAGCCCTTTGCGAGGGTTAAACATCCAGTTGTGCAAGGTCACTAGAATTAAAATTACAAGCTCTAATGAATTAGACTAAATAATTGTTTTAAATAGTATGGCCCTTTAAGCTTTCTCTTCTTTATGCCTGGATAGTAATTACCATTTTCAAATCAGCAAAACATCCTTACCAGGCTGAAGAAATAACTGCCACTTTTACTAATTATTATTTTTAAAAAATCACTTTTGATAAATAAAAAAAAATAGAACGTTTAACTTGGCTTACTTACTCATATGCTGGGTTCATATAGGGGCACAGATTCAGGGGTCAAGTCCAGCAGGAATGCATTGGAACGGAGTTCCTGCACTATTTTTGCAGGTGGAACTAAGTTCCCCCTGGACAGAGAACAGGAACACTTTAGTAAACACTGCTGCTGTTGGTGGGAGGAGCTGGAGCACAGTCTGGTTAGAGGGATAGTGAGACCCTGTAGTAATGGGCAGTAACACTTCCTACAATACACTAAATGCAAGCCTGTCAGCTGTCCTGCTGTGTGATCACCCCACACTGTGTGGAACACATGGTGCTTACATTTCTTTGATGCATGTTCTGGGGTTATTATTATTTAGCTCCCCTCAGCAGAAATAGGACTATTGCACCTTAAGTGGGTGAGAATCTGTGACAGAGGAGGAGTCTCAGGCCCAAAGGTAACCATTCAACACTTCATTAGTTTTAATTTGTTTTCAGTAACCAAGGTGTATAGATTAGACACATATAAATACAGTGTGTGTGTATGTATGTATGTATAAATAAAACAATATTAAGTGTGAGGGGGGTGGAAGTCTTAGTGAGTTCCCACACTTTTTTTGAAGGATTTGACCTCTGCACAGATTGCTATGCTATTTCTCCACAGTGCAATAAGTTTCTATTGCACAAAAACAGAAGTGTCACTTTACTCTGAACCAGAGTTGTATTTATGTTTTATGCTGCCCTAGGCCCATGCAATTATTTGCCAAAGACAGCATCTTGGATCTGTATTGCAATCTGTCCTTTCTACATTTATGTCCTAGTTTCTCTCTATGAGAAGACCACCCAAAATCTAACTCATAAACATAATCATACACATAATATGGTATCCCACCACCCAGACTACACCCCAATCATTTGTCCCTACCCTGGACTTTAAGCAGCCAATCAGGATGCTAGTCCCATGACTTTAAAGGGAGCGTGCATCTGGCATGTGCAGGCACAGTAATGTTACTTCCATCTTCAGGTAAAGGAAATTTACCATAAAATCTTATGAGCGTTCAGTGAACTCTCATGAGATCACAGTAAAGCAAAGTGAGACATCAGCACTGATGAAGCTGATTTTTTTTAACACGCAGCTGACAGTAGCTGCAGGATAACTGTTCACAGAGCACTTACTATTGTGAGCTGAAGAAATGATGAGGTTAAATATCTTCCCTTTTTACATAGAGATGTGATATTTTCTTGTCAGCTTTTTACAGCTCTGCTGTATCACTTTTGAGTGATTTAGCATATGGATTTTATATACCTTTAATCAGGCATTGTTTGATTTAAGTGAAATGACCAAGTAACTAATACAGGTGTATAAAGAATGACCAAAAATAATTTTAACTATGTGCTTGCAAATAGAAAGTGCATTTTTACAAAGTATTACATAGTAGATGAGGTTGAGAAAAGTCAATCAAGTTAAACCTATATCAATCTAATATACTTACAAAAAGCTCCAGTTCAGTTTAAATTAATCCCATTAAAAGGTGACCCATTTAACACAAGCAATTATCTCCCTGAATTCTGTTTCTAGCCAGAAATGTATTCAAACCATTTTTAAATGTATCTAAGGTATTGGTATTTAGTTATTTACTACCTCCTCAGGTAATGAGTTCCACAATTTTATTGCAGTGAAAAAATGTTTCAGTTGCTGGAGATTAAATCTCCTTTCATCCAGCCTTAAATTGTGACCTTGTGTCGCAAACAATTTAATTGGAATAAACAGAGCTTCTGCCATCTCTGTATATGGGCCTTAAATATATTAATATAAAGTAATCATCTCCTCTCAAGCACCTTTTTTTCTAGAGAAAAACAGACCCAGTTTGGCTAACCTCTCCATTCCCCTTATTAGCTTTTTGGCCCTTCTCTGAACTACAGTACAGTTTAGAAAATGTTTTATGGGTGGTGGTTTCAATGAGCAAAACCAGCTATTTTAATTGAATAAACAAACCTAAATTTGCCATTCCCAATACATGAAATACTATATGGCTGGGATAACAAGCAATAGGTAGTCCATTAATGGGGCTGGGGGGCATTAAAGTGTCCCTTTAACATTTTATGCAAAAAACATTTTAGCATGTTTAAATAGAGCTCTTTCATCTCTTTAATTTTAAAACCACATACTGCAGGCAGGTATTTAGAAATCAAACAAAAAAAAAGTCAATATAAAGATTTGCTGGAGCACAATGAGAACCATACAATAAATAAAATAAACTGTACCTAAAAAATCTTTGTAAATAAGATTTTGTAAATGTCTGATGTTAATACCATATACTCATATATATATATATATATATATATATATATATATATATATATATATATATATATATATATATATATACTGTAAAGCTTTAATTAATGTTCTGGGATAGGAAAAAGCAAGGCAAAAATGTCTTAATCAGATTAATACTTACAATATTATTACTTTGCTAATATTTGGACATAACATGAATACATTTCATACTGAGCAGAACAGGATATAAAGGAGTCTTCTGTTTTCAAGAAGGAAGTTGCGTGCTCAGAAGACTCTGGGCATGATTACGCAGTGTGTTAAGAAATATGGTATTCTGCACTCACTCATGATAAGGATACTGCTAACTGACATCAGTGATTGATGGCTTTGATATGAGTCAGATCCAAAATATTTTATATGATGGGGAGGGGAGAGGCGTGTGGCTTCTGTCAGTAGATGAAATGTATCCTAAAGCAACTGTGGAGACTAAAAGTGCCTATTATGTGCTACAGGCTTTCAAAAGAATTGTGAAGGCCATTGAGAAAAGTGATAATGTCTTATTGTCAGACATGGATATGGATAATTCATTTGTTTACCATTGTGTGCAGAAAAGAGTACACAATAGATCACACTGGAGCAAAGGTTTCTGGGTAAGGATATGCAAATGAGTTTCACAATGCCTCACTTTACTTTTTGCTTCCAAAATCTGCTTTAAAGGGACACTAAACAGTAAATAAATTTCATGCACCTCCCTCTAATTAAAGGGATATTGAACCCAAAATTTTTCTTTCATGATTCAGATACAGCATGCAATTTTAAGCAATTTTCTTATTTATTCCTATTATCAATTTTTCTTTGTTCTCTTGGTATCTTTATTTGAAAAAGCAGGAATGTAAGCTTACGAGTCGGCCCATTTTTGGTTCAGCACCCTGGATAGCGCTTGCTGATTGGTGTGTACATTTAGCCACCAATCTGCAAACTGTACCCAGGTGCTGAACCAAAGATGGGCTGGCTCCTATGCTTACATTCCTGCTTTTTCAAATAGATACCAAGAGAACAAAGAAAAATTGATAACCGGAGTAAATTAAAAAGTTGCTTAAAATTGCATGCTCTATCTGAATCATGAAAGAAAAAAATTGGATTCAGTATCCCTTTAAGGATGCCACAATTTTGGAACCTAGGTTACACTGTACATGTACAACAACTCTCCTTCAGATACAAACATGTCAGCAATGATATGCAATAAAAAACATAAATTATGCTTACCTGATAATTTCATTTCCACTGCTTCATTCATTACTTGTGGGAATTAAGAACATGGCCACCAGGAGGAGGCAAGGACACCCCAGCCAAAGGCTTAAATACCTCCCCCACTGCCCTCATCCCCCAGTCATTCTGCCAAGGGAGCAAGGAACAGTAGGAGAAATATCAGGGTATAAATGGTGCCAGAAGAATAAAATTAAATTTAGGTCTGCCCACCGGAGAAACGGGATACGGCAGTGGACTCTCCTCCCACAGATGGAAATGAAATTATCAGGTAAGCATAATTTATGTTTTCCATCTTAATGGGAGGAGAGTCCACTGCTTCATTTATTACATGTGGGAACCCAAGCTCTAGAGGACACTGAATGAAAAAAAACGGGAGGGCAAAAGGAGAAAGACCCTAAACTGAGGGCACCACAGCCTGCAGAACCTTTCTCCCAAAAGCTGCTTTCGCTGAAGCAAAAACATCATATTTATAAAATTTTGCAAAAGTGTGTGAGGAAGACCAAGTGGCCGCCTTTCAAATCTGCTCCATAGAAGCCTCATTCTTAAAGGCCCAAGAAGAGGCCACAGCTCTAGTCGAGTGAGCCGTAATCCTATGAGAAGGCTTGTGTCCCGCTGTCTCATATGCCAGACGGATCATACTCCTCAACCAAAATGATAGAGAAGTGGCAGAGGCCCTTTGCCCCCTGCGCTTCCCTGAGTACACAACAAATAAGGATAAGGTCTGTCTGAACTCCTTTGTGGCCTGAAGATAAAACTTCAAAGCCCGGACCACGTCCAGATTATTAAGTAACCTCTCCTTTGAAGAAGAAGGGTTAGGACACAAAGAAGGAACTACTATTTCCTGATTGATATTACGACTTGACACCACCTTGGGAAGGAATCCCAATCCAGTGCAAAGAACAGCCTTATCAGCATGAAAAACGAAGTAGGACGGCTCGCATTGCAAGGCCGCCAACTCAGAGACTCTGCGTGCCGATGCAATAGCCAGTAATAATACGACTTTCCATAAAAGAACCTTAATGTCAAGAGCATAGGCTCAAATAGAGTCCTCTGCAAAATTTTAAGAACCATGTTTAAGCTCCAAGGAGGAGCCGGATTCCTGAAGACAGGCCTGATCCTAACCAGAGCCTGAACAAAGGATTTCCTGGAGAAAGGCCAAAATCCTGGATACCCTGACCTTATGCCAGGGATATCCTCATTCATCACACCAGGAGAAGTAGGTCCGCCACACCTTAAAAAAGAAAAAGAGCACAAGGCAAGACTCAAGTGAAAGATTTTAATATAACAGATTGCACACACAGATGCTATTGCACTTACTAGAAATTTGTAATTAAAAAGCCTTCAGATAAAGCGTTCATTTGTATGCACTCCTCGTCACTCACTATAGGCTGAGGTCTATCATTTAGATTAACTGGTTTCTTTTATATATAACTTTTATATGCAATCTATTTTAGCTGTATCTTAGTTTCACGTCAAAAGCATATTGCTGTCAATCAATCACAATTTGGTTTACGCCGGTTCAATTTGCGGCATTTCAAAATAACAACCTTTTTTCTATTGAAACGCTTTGGAAAGCAAAGTGCACTAATTAAAATAGCCAGTAGGTGGAGCTGTCCGCTTGTTTTGCAGCAAATGTATGCAACTTAACAGCCTGAAATTGATCTGTGTACACAGAGCAGACATAAGCTATCGAGCAACAAGTTTTAGCAGGCACTTCCCTATTATCTTCCTGTCCAGTAGCTTGAGATGAGGGTGCCTAACTGCTTAATCACTGCAGATTAAAATGCATAGAATAGGTGCAGACCCAATATTATCTAACATGCTAACAATGTAGAGAACTGATTGCAGAAAAATGCAAGTAAAAAAATGTTTTTGCTTATTAAACTTAGTTTGATGATGATGCAGTATGTTGTGTGATTATTTAATTAGGTGCTGTTAGCAAATGGTTTTTGTTCATTAAACTTAGTTTGATGATGATACAATCTATATTATTAGGTTTATAATGCTGTTTAGCATTTAAAGTCTTCATTTCAAAGATTTAAAAATAATGTATTAGGTGTTACTTATGACAATTTTGAGAGGGGCCTGGAACCTAACCCCTCACTTTCCATTTACTTACATTATAAACTGGGTTTCAATTTACAACGGTTTCGATTTACAACCATTCCTCCTGGAACCTAACCCCGGCGTAAGAACCGTGGACTGTTACAATTGGCAGCTGCCAGACACACCCGCATGATTTGATTGGTAGGCAGCCCTTTAAATACAAAGGGTGCAACTATAGAGACATCCGTTTTTTTTATAATCTTGAAGAAGCCTGGCTGTTGACCGGGGGAAACGCGTCAGGAACCAGTTGACAGTTTGGAAGTGTCCTTGTCTTGAAGTCTCATTGTCCTCACAAAGCCACCAAGCACGCTCACAGGGTAGCCGGAAAACCCTGTTTGATGCTTTGAAGCAGCAGTAAGAGGCAGTCCATCTCAGCCTATAGTGAGTGACGAGGAGTGCAAACAATTGAACGCTTTATCGGAAGGCTTTTTATTTACAAATTTCTAGTAAGTGCAATAGCATCTGCGTGTGCAATCTGTTATATTAAAATCTTTCACTTGAGTCTTGCCTTCTGCACTTTTTCTTTTTTCTTTTTTATGTAACCACAAACAGAGCCAAGGTTGGGAATCACCAGGCTGGACTAAAGCAGCACAGAACAGGCATCTTGATTGTCCATTAATCTAAGTGATATTCATCAGTGTTCGAAAATAATCAAGGCCCTTTTATACAAAGACTTTGAAGCATTTGGACATTCATTTGAGTCATCCATTCTAAAATATATCCTATGTATGGACACTAAAATCAGAGGTACTGTGACTCTAGCGGTAACCCATATGGATCATTGAGTATGTATTCGAATTTGAATACTAAGTAATTTTCTAGGTACTAAAAAGGTATTGAAAATATATCAATAAGGTACAGTTATTATATATTACATATATAATTGATAGAATACAGTAGAACTGATCATAAGTTTTTCCGTGGCTTATTACATTATTATAAAACTTGGAAGATTACTACCTTTACAGTATACCAAAACATAGATCAGAATATAGTGCAATCAACTTTTCCTATAGTCTTATAACCTCCACACCTTGTGGTAGATGCGTTGAGTGACCAGCTTCCTGGCCTGAACAAGAGTGTCAATCACTTTTTCCGAAAATCCTCTCTTGGCTAAGACTAGCTGTTCAATCTCCACGTAGTCAGTCTCAGAGAATCGGGATTTTGATGTAGAAAAGGACCTTGAACCAGCAGATCCCTGCGACAAGGTAACCTCCATGGTGGGAATGACGACAGCCCCACCAGACCTGCAAAACACATTCTCCTCGGCCATGACGGATTAATCAGAATAGCCGAAGCTTGCTCCTGGTTGATGCAGGCCACTACACAAGGTAGAAGGGGCAACGGTAGAAATATGTAAATTAGGTTGAAGTCCCAGGGTACCGCCAAGGCATCTATTTGTTCTGCCTGGGGATCCCTGGATCGTGACCCGTATCTGGGTAGCTTGCAATTGAGTCTGGACACCATGAGATCTATCTCTGGCATCCCCCATCTGCTGCAGATCTCCGCAAACATCTCGGGATGGAGAGACCATTCCCCTGGATGAAACGTCTGTCTGCTCAAAAAATCAGAATGTGGATCGCTGAGAGCGAACAATTGTTAGTCTCTGCCCATTTCAGAATCCCGGATACTTCCCTCATGGCTAGGGAGCTTCTCGTCCCCCCCTGGTGGTTTATGTAAGCCACCGAGGTAATGTTGTCTGATTGGAATTTGATGAATCGGGACGACCCCAGAAGGGGCCAAGCCCTCAGAGCATTGAATATCGCTCGAAGTTTCAAAATATTTATAGGTAGACTCGACTCCTCTCGAGTCCATCTGCCCTGTGCCTTTCTGGCACCCCAAACAGCTCCCCATCCTGATAGACTTGCATCCGTGGTCACAATCTCCCAGGATGGTCTCAAAAAGGATGTCCCCTGTGACAACTGCCCCGGTCGGGTCCACCAAGATAGAGACTCCCTCACCGGTCTGTCCAGAGATATCTGTTGGGCAGATCATCTGAATGATCACTGTTTCATTGTCTCAACATGCACAGCTGAAGAGGTCTGAGATGGAACCTGGTGAATGGAATGACATCTATGCTGGATACCATGAGCCCGATCATCTCCATATACCTGGCCACAGATGTCCTGGAGGAAGTCTGAAGAGCTAGACAGTTGGACGCAAGCTTGCAACATCTCTGATCTGTCAAGAATATTTTCATGGCTGAATAATCTATTATCGTACCCAGGAATTCCACCCTGTTGCTGGAGACCAATTAACTCTTTCCTTCATTTATCTTCCACCCGTGGGACCGAAGGAGAAGAGGTCTCGAGTGATCCTTCGCAAGACTGTAGGATGGAGCTTGGACCAGGATATCGTCCAGATAAGGTGCCACTGCAATCCCTCTGGCTCTCGCTACTGCGAGAAGAGCTCCCAGAACCTTTGTAAAGACTCTTGGGGCAGACCAAAAGGAAGGGCCACAAACTGGAAGTGCTGGTCTAGGAAAGCAAATCTTAAAAACCTGAAGTGATCCTTGTGGGTTGGAATGTGAAGGTAAGCGTGATTCTGGTCTATAGTCATCATGAATTGCCCCTCTTGAACCAGGGGCAAAATTGACCTGATCGTCTCCATCTTGAATGATGGAACTGACAAAAACTTGTTTAGGGCCTTTAGGTCCAGAATTGGACGAAACGTGCCCTCCTTCTTTGGGACCACGAAAAGGTTTGAATAATACCCCAGACCACTTTCTGCTGGAGGGACTGGGACGATTACCCCGAGAGATGAGAGATCCCTCACACACCCCAGGAAGGTGTCTCTCTTTTCTGGTCTTGAAGATATGTTTGACAGGAGGAATCTGCCTCTGGGCATATAGGACTTAAAATCTAACCTGTAACCCTGGGCTACGACCTCCAGAACCCAAGGGTCTATAACATCTCTTCTCCAGGCCTCCGCAAAGAGAGATAGTCTGCCCCCTACCTGATCTGTGGATGGATAGGGGGCCGCCCCTTCATTCCGACTTTGACTCAGCGGACTTATTGTTCTGCTTAGACTTGTTCCAAGATTAAGCTGGCTTCCAAGATCCCTTGGATTGCTCAGACTTTATGGCAAGGCTGCTGGCGCTGAGACTTGTCCACACAAAAGGGCCGAAAAGTAGATCCCCTATCTTATCTCGAGGCAAAAAGGCACCCTTGCCACCCGTGACCATAGATATGATAGAATCCAGGTCCGGGCCAAAAAAACTTTCCCTTTGAATGGGAGGGAAAGCAAGCAAGACTTGGAAGTCATGTCAGCAGACAACGACTTTAGCCACAGGGCCCTGTGGGCTAAAACCAAAAAACCTGATGTCAGTCAAATAATATGCATGTTAGCATCACAAATGAACGAATGCGCTACCCTTAAGTCCTTGATTCGTTCTAGAATCTCATCAAGGGGAATCTCCACCTCGACCATTGCTGATAGAGCTTCACACCAGTAGGTAGCCACATCAGCCACTGCAGCGACCGCCGCCGCCGGTTGGAAAACGAACCCCGTGAGTTGGAACATCTTCCACAACATGGACTCCATCTTTTTATTCATGGGTTCCTTGAAAGAGGAGCTATCCTCTAGCAGAATAGTCGTTCTCTTAGCGAGCGTGGAGATAGCACCATCCACCTTAGGGACGGTTCTCCACAGTTCAAGCTGCCCGTCTGGAACGGGAAAAAGCTTTTTAAAAGAAGAAGAGGGGGAAAAGGACGAACCAAGTTTCTCCCATTCATTCTTAATAATGTTAGCCATATTGACTGGAACCGGGAAGGCCTGGGGCACTACCATGTCCTCGTAAACCCTATCCAGTTTAGGGATCGAAGGTTTCTCCGATAGCTTCGGTTCCAGAACCTTTAAAGTAGCAAGCAACTCTTTCAGCAGAAAGCGCAAAGGCTCCATCTTAAATTTAAAACCTGGTTCCTCCCCAGACGGAGGCCTAGAAGTAGCCGATTCCGACCCAGAAGTGACATCCTCCGATAATTTGGAGTTGTCCTCCTCAGCGGATAATCTATCTGAGACATAGCAGTGCCGTACCTTCCACTTGCACTTAGTAGGGCAAGGCATCGCATTAATGGCCGCAGAAACCGCCATCTGTAACTGATCAGCGAAGTCTTGAGGCCAAAGGGCCCCTCCCGCAGGAGGATTAGTAGTGCCCTGGGGAACTGCATGTGTAAATGGAGATGATTGTAGGGAACGCACCTCGCAGGGCAGAGAACCCTCAGAGGTGGACGGCTCAGTCATACTAAATACTTTATTCTTTTTGGATATAGCAATATTGTCAAAGCATGTGGAACAGAGTTGCGTAGGTGGTTCGAATGGAACCTCCTCACAATATACACAGTTAATAGGTTTAGATAAAGAGGGAGTATCCTCTAACATATCTGAGTCCTCCATAGCTTGCGCCTTTATTACGGACTTGATCAAGAAATAAATGGCACCTTTATATCCCAATGGCCAGGACATTTACCACCTCCTATGACCCGGACTTCAAGAAACAGCTTTCGTCTCCTCCAAACGCAGGTCATAAAAGAGGAAGTTACAAAGGCCACACCCGGTCACATGGAGTTCCATGCAGGACCGCCCCTGCACTTGAGAGAGAGACGTGCCAAAAAAGCCCGCCTCAATCTCTCGCTAATGAACTGACTGTTCCACACTGACAGAGCCTCATATCACAGAAATGCAGCAGTAACACAATAAACAATATTATGCATAATAAAATCCCCCCTGTTCAATAACCCCCTTCCGAGGGTATTACCCTAGATTCTATAAAGATAAAGGAGCCAAACTGTGACCCTGTCTTCTTGCGTTATCAAATACATATATAAATGAAATGATTTTACCAGAATCAACGCCGTGGAACAGGAACACGCCCCCTCAAGTGTGACAGTGTAGTAGCATCGCTCCTGACATGGACTTGAGAGAAGAAAAGCAGGCAGCGAAACTCATCAATGCTGATTGCTAATGGAGCTGTTAAACTGAGTCGGGATGGGTTCACAAAAAGACTCTCCCTGCATCAAAGGACTCTAAGATTCACCCATGCTCTCACTGAGAGGCTGACAGGACTACTTAAAACTCCAGTCCCATTGCAAAGAGTACTACCCTCCATAAGAGACTACTCCAAATCTTCCGACACTTCTCTGCCAACCTCCTGTGACGAAAGGCAAAGAATGACTGGGGATGAGGGGAGTGGGGGAGATGTTTAAGCCTTTGGCTGGGGTGTCTTTGCCTCCTCCTGGTGGCCAGGTTCTTAATTCTAACAAGTAATGAATGAAGCAGTGGACTCTCCTCCCATTAAGATGGAAAATAAATTTCAACATGGCGGCACCCATGACTAAAGGGAGGCAGGGAGTAACCGAAAATAATATGCTTATAAAATGTATTTAGTATTTAATGTCGATTTAACATATAGTTATGTCAGGTATCCCAGCAGAACCACCCACGGCCCCGCCTTCACCCCCCCCACCTTGCCTAGAGCCTTTTATTCCGCTACAGGCCCCACACCCTTGGTGAGAATTTGGCTCTTATTTGCTGTCAAAATCAATCCCATAAGCAAGACCACACGTACTTCTAAAGCAAAAAGCATATTTAACTTTTTTTTTTAAATAAAAGTACATATTTTAGGTTTAATAGTATACACTAACAGACTATCGTCTAGATTACGAGCTTTGCATTAGAGGCTATGCGGTTTTCTCTCACCGCTCACTTACATACAACGCTGGTATTACAGGTTTTTACAAACCCGGCGTTAAAAGACAAAAAGTGAGCGTAGAGCAAAATGTTGCTCCAAATCTCACTTCAATACCAGCGCTGCTTAAGTCAGAGGTGAGCTGGTGTAACGTGCTTGTGCACTATTTCCCCATAGGAATCAACGGGGAGAGCCGGCTGAAAAAAAGTCTAACACCTGCAAAAAAGCAGCGTATAACTCACTAACGCAGCCCCATTGATTCCTATGGGGAAACACATTTTATGTTTACACCTAACACCCTAACATGAACCCCAAGTCTAAACACCCCTAATCTTATACTTATTAACCCCTAATCTGCTGCCCCCAACATCGCCGCCACCTGCATTATATTTATTAACCCCTAATCTGCCGCTCCGGACACCGCCGCCACCTACATTATACTTATGAACCCCTAATCTGCTGCCCCCAACATCGCCGACACCTACATTATATTTATTAACCCCTAATCTGCCTCCCCCAATGTTGCCGCAACCTACCTACATTTATTGACCCCTAATCTACCGCTCCGGACATCACCGCCACTATATTAAATGTATTAACCCCTAAACCTAAGTCTAACCCTAACCCTAACACCCCCTAATTTAAATATAATTTAAATAAATCTAAATAAATATTCCTATCATTAACTAAATTATTCCTATTTAAAACTAAATACCTATAAAATAAACCCTAATCTAGCTACAATATAACTAATAGTTACATTGTAGCTATTTTAGGATTTATTTTTATTTTACAGGCAAGTTTGTATTTATTTTTACTAGGTAGAATAGTTCCTAAGTAGTTATTAACTATTTAATAACTACCTAGCTAAAATAAATACAAAAGTACCTGTAAAATAAAACCTAACCCAAGTTACAATAACACCTAACACTACACTACAATTAAATCAATTCCCTACATTAAATACAATTAAATTAAATTAGCTAAAGTACAAACCCCCCACTAAATTACAGAATTTTTTTTTTTTTACAGATATTTAGACTAATTACACCTAATCTAAGAGCCCTATCAAAATAAAAAATGCACCCCCAAAATAAAAAAAAAAACCTAGCCTAAACAAAACTATCAATAGCCCTTAAAAGGGCCTTTTGCGGGGCATTGCTCCAAAGTAATCAGCTCTTTTACCTGAAAACAAAAATACAAACAACCCCCTCAACAGTAAAACCCACCACCCACACAACCAACCCCCCAAATAAAAACCTAAATAAAAAACCTAAGCTCTCCATTGCCCTGAAAAGGGCATTTGGATGGGCATTGCCCTTAAAAGGGCAGTTAGCTCTTTTGCAAGCCCAAAGTCCCTAACCTAAAAATAAAACCCACCCAATACACCCTTAAAAAACCTAACACTAACCCTCTGAAGATCGACTTACCGGGAGAAGCCTTCATCCAAGCCGGGCCGAAGTCCTCAACGAAGCCGGGAGAAGTCTTCATCCAAGCTGGGCGAAGTGGTCCTCCAGACGGGCAGAAGTCTTCATCCAGACGGCATCTTCTATCTTCATCCATCCGGCGCGGAGCGGGTCCATCTTCAAGACATCCGACGCGGAGAATCCTCTTCTTCTGACGACTAAAGATAAATGAAGGTACCTTTAAGTGACGTCATCCAAGATGGCGTCCCTTAGATTCCGATTGGCTGATAGAATTCTATAAGCCAATCGGAATTAAGGTAGAAAAAATCCTATTGGCTGATCCAATCAGCCAATAGGATTGAGCTGAAATTTTATTGGCTGTTCCAATCAGCCAATAGAATGCAAGCTCAATCCTATTGGCTGATTGGATCAGCCAATATTTGTTAGGGGGTGTTAGGGTTAGACTTAGGTTTAGGGGTTAAAAGCTTTAATATAGTGGCAGCGACGTTGGGGCGGCAGATTAGGGGTTAATAAATGTAGGTAGGTGGCGGCGATGTTAGGGACGGCAGATTAGGGGTTAATAATATTTAACTAATGTTTGTGAGGCGGGAGAGCGGCGGTTTAGGGGTTAATATGTTTATTATAGTGGCGGCAACGTTGGGACTGCAGATTAGGAGTTAATAAGTGTAGATAGGATGCCGCGACATTGGGAGCGGCAGATTAGGGGTTAATAAATATAATGTAGATGTCGGCAATGTTGGGGGCAGCAGATTAGGGGTTCATAAATATAATGTAGGTGGCGGAGATGTCTGGAGCGGCAGATTAGGGGTTAAAAAATTAATTATAGTGTTCGTGATGTGGGAGGGCCTTGGTTTAGGGGTTAATAGGTAGTTTATGGGTGTTAGTGTACTTTTTAGCACTTTAGTTATGAGTTTTATGTTACGGCGTTGTACCATAAAACTCATAACTACTGACTTTCAAATGCGTTAGGAATCTTGACAGGATAGGGTGTACCGCTCACTTTTTGGCCTACCAGGACAGACCAGCGCTATGAAAGTCCCATAGAAAAAAGACTTTACGAAGTTTACGTAAGTCGTTTTGTGGTAAGGCCAAAAAAGTGTGCGGTGCTCCTAAACCTGCAAGACTCATAATACCAGCGGTAGTGAAAAAGCAGCGTTAGCACCTGTTAACGCTGCTTTTTCAGCCTAACGCAAAACTCGTAATCTACCCGTATGCAATTTAGTCTGAGAAAAAAAAACAATAACATATGACTTGAGTTGATGAAGGGGGCAGTAAAGTGATCATTTATATATACACAGAACATTTTAGCACAGTATTGACATATCTACATACAAAATAAATGCCTTTTAAAGGACAGAAAGGTCAAAACTAAAATGTATATGGGTGCATTGAAATCCGAAATATACGAATTTTTGCAATATACTTCCATTCCCAAAAATGCTTCTTCTAAAAGTTATTACTGAGTTTTAGCGGCATACGCACATATCCTATAGACTGTGAGCTCTCCGGAGCAGGGCTCTCTTCCTCCTGTAATAGATTTGTTTAGTTTATGTTTTGTATTTTATCACAAATCCTTGTCATTGTATACCCCTATCATTGTACCCAGCGCTACGGAATTTGGCGGCGCTATACAAATAAATGATAATAATAATAATAATAACACCCGTGCGCCAGTATTCAAACACCATGGGATCCATTTATTAAGCTCCAATATGAGCTTCGTAGCCCTTTCAGCTGCAGGTTCGCACAAGCTGCTTCTTAACACATTACCCCAATTGTTTTGTGGTGTATATAAAATCCCCCCGGACATTACTGACCAGAAATATTGACCATGCGAGCAGGGGCAGGGTTGCACTCTTGCGATAGTGTTCAATGGTTAATATGGGCAGCGGATTGCGAAGATGTACGCCCCTGTTCGCACAGTCTTTCTTAAATGTGGATTGATGACTACTCTGAGAGAGAAAAACACTGCTGACTCTCTGAGAAGCTATTGTGGTTGAATACTGGTGCACAGTCCTCACAGGATATGTGCGTATGCTGCAGGTTAAACAGTTAACATTTTTACTAGAAGGGATAGAAAACCCACAATTGTTAGTGCATAATTCAGACAGAGCATGCCGTTTAAAACAATTTTCCAATTTATTTCTACTATTTTAATTTGCTTCATTCTCTTGGTATCCTTTGTTAAAAACAAACCTAGGTAGGATCAGGATCAGCAATGCATTACTGGGAGCTAGCTGCTGATTGGTGGTTGCCATTTGCTCACCTGATTTGCTCATTAAGAGAATGAAGCAAATTTAATAATAGAAGTAAACTAGAAAGTTTTTTTTTTTTTTAATAAATTGTATGCTTTGAGGCCCATTTATCAAGCTCTGAATGGAGCATGAGGGCCCGTGTTTCTGGCGAGTCTTCAGGCTCTAAAGACCGCTGCTTCATAACCTGTCCTCCTGCTCTGATGAGGCGGACAGAGATTGCCACAATTCAACCCGATCGAGTAAGATCGGGTTGATTGACACCCCCCTGCAGGCGGCCGCGAGTCTGAAGGGGGCGGCGTTGCACCAGCAGCTCACAAGAGATGCTGGTGCAATGCTGAATACGGAGAGCGTATTGCTCTCCGCATTCAGCGATGTCTGTCGGACCAGGTCCGACAGACCTATGATAAATATTGGATTTTATGTATCTCGTACCACTAAACACAGTAGAACAGCATAATCAATATATGCGTAATAAAAAATCAATGCACTTAGTTTGAATTTCATATAAGTAATAGATTTCTTTTTGACAAGTTTTGAAGTTAGTTTGATTTTTCTTCCCTACTGCATTATGTGATAGCCATCAACCAATCACAAAATGCATATGCATACATTCTGTGAATTCTTGCACATGCTCAGTAGGAGCGGGTGCATCAGAAAGTGTAAATATAAAAAGACTGTGCACATTTAGATAATAGAAGTGAATCGAAAAGTTGCTTAAAATTGCATGTTCGATCTGAATCAAGAAAGTGTAATTTTGACGTTAGTGCTCCTTTAAAAGTGGTTGAATTTACATTTCTAAAACATATACAATGATAAATATAGAAACTGTCTGCAGGAACAACACCTCACCTATGACTGGTCTACATCAGTTTTTATTGTTACATTGTATTCCAGAACGTCCAATAAGTAACTCTGCCATATGTAAAAGGTTAAAAAAAACTGTTTTTACTTTCAACATGTTTTTTCTACATTTTAAAGTTCAACAGGGCTTCAGCTTTCTTCTGTACTTAGTAAAACCTTGCTGTATAGTAATTAACATGTCATGGGCCATAAAAAAACTAAATAAACAAAGAGGTCTGACTGTTAGTACTTTGATTTGGTACAATTTCCTTAACCTCTTTAGTGCTGAAGGGAATAGCAATAAATTGCAGTCTATTTTCATACTATGTTCCCCCTCATACAAGTCCCCCTAACTCAGTACTTTTTCCATAGACTTTATCAGGGTCAACACTACGTCATTATGATCAGCTGGAAATATATGAAAAGCTATCAGTAAACCAAATACTTCAATACAGAACAAGGTTCTCTAGCTTGTCGTTACACACATTAACCTCCCCACCTCACCAGTGCCCTTTAACTAGCTAATTCCTCTCAGGTGACTAAGTCTGCGTTTGTGGCTCCGGGTGATTGCATGCGTTCAGTGATCCATCCCTATGGTGGCAGTGATCTAGTATACTGGCCCAAAAGGTGTCACAAATTGTAAGCACTGGCAGTTAGTTAAAGTACCGTCTTGTGGATTTAAAAAGAAATTAAACTCAACACGTTTCTTTAATACATAGCACTATTTAAACGTGTTAAAAAATATACACTTTATTTTTGCATAAAAAAGGTTGTTAACGGGACACTAAAGTCAAAATTAAACTTTCATGATTCAGATAGAGCATGCAGTTTTAAGAGACTTTGCAATAACTTTTATTATCAAATTGTGCAGTCTTTTTATATACAGAGTTTCCGAGGCACCAGCTGCTACTGAGTATGTGCAAGAGCTCACAGTGTATACGTAAATGAGTCTGTGATTGGCCGGTGACTGTCACATGATACAAGGGGCCATCAAATTGAAGTAAATTTTGTAATGCTATCGCATTGTCTTTTTATAAGACATTTGTTGATTCTACCGTATTTAACCCCTTAGCGACCAGCAACGTACCCTGTACCTCGCTGGTCTTTAAATGTAGGTTGGTTGGGGTTTTAATAACGCAGCTCTCACTGCCAGTGGTGAGACTGTGCTAATGCAGGATGCTTTCAGGAGGGAGGGAGATTGTAATAGTGGGGTCTTGCTGCTGGCGGTGAGACCCACGCTATTGCGGGGACAAAAACCTTTAAGGACCAGTGATGTATAGGGTACATGCCAGCCGTGAAGGAGTTAATGATTCTTTAAAGATAGTCAGGAAGTGCTACTCAGATGGTATATAGAAAAGAAGATCACTGGCTGGTATGGAAGTCCACTAATAAATTACACACACAGCATTTCACAGGATTAGCAAAGTTTCTGTATAGGTCCAGATAGTAAATATTTTAAGCTTTGCGGGCCAATAAGCAAAATTAAAGCTATTATGTAAGTATATCTATAGCAAGAAAGAAAACAAATATACATTTTTTACTGACAAAATATATGACACAGAACTAGCCCAACATGGATACTTACATTAGTTTGCCTAGTATATATATTTTTTTAACATTTTTGTAACCTTGACAGTGGTAGTGGTTCTACACTGCAGGAAGTTAATGGCTGCAGGGCCGGATTTACAGCACAAAATCTAAAGTGCCCCCCACCTGCTCCCAGTTCACATATAGGAACCTATAGATACAGCCTAAAACTTTATAGAATTATGATTTTTTTGCTCTATAACAAAACACTCCAGACAGTATTTGCCCAGTATGATGAGATTCCAGTAAGAACACTATTTTTCCCCCAATATTATTTATACAAGAAAAGTGCAGGTTGTCTAGACTGGGGCTTCATTTAGAAATTTTGCTGACCAAGCCTGCAATGTGCACAATCAACCAAGGGTCAGTTTTTTTTTTAAAGTGTGTTTATCCTGTGCAACAGCCCTGGCATTTTGCATTTTAGCAAGAAAATTCATACCGATAATATTTTATATGAAAGACTGCCTTCTGACTGTACAATCTGCCATTTTGATTTTAACAGCCGCTGCTGCTGCAGCTGATACATGCCCACCGTGCACTCAGAGCACTCTGTAATAAAGCACAAATAGTCACTCACTTTCACCCCCCATCAAAGAACCAACCCCACACACTTACTCTCAGGCTGCTCTGTCCGCATGCACTGGAGAAACGGACCGAACCGGCAAGCGTGGCGGCCATCTTTGTTTAGGGCAAAGTTATTATCTACTATGGTGAATGCGGGCAGAGCCGCAGAGGTGTGCATTAAAGGCATAAGGAGCAGAGAGACAGGTGCCCCTCTATGGAAGCCGCCTGTAGGCACATGCCTACTCTGCCTTTTGGTAAATCCGGGCCCGAATGGCTGTGTGATATAAGAAGTTCTACTGATTTCAGAGTTGATTTTGCCCCTGGTCAATATGACGAGAGGTAGATGTAAATTTCTTTGAATCTTACCATTTTTGAGCAGTAATGTTGCAGCAAGTTTCAATTAATCTAAGTCACTGAATTTACTTCCCTTTAAAAGTAGATTACAAATAAACACATTAGTTTTTCTACAATTTCTTTAAAGCATTCAATACTGAATGTTTTCCAGCATGTAATATTTTTAAAGTAATGTAAACAGGATAAAAGTTGAGTAGAAATGAAATACATGTGTATAGTAAAACCAGGAATTATATTGGTGAAAAAAGTAGTGTCTTTGACACAGATTATTTTGATGAAAAGCATTTTTCATTTAACTGTCTGAGCGCTCATGGTCAATAACAATCTGCTCAGTAAAACATCATTTCTGGACCATAGTTCGTAGCTTGATCCATTACAACCCCAAATCATGTCATTTTGGTATATAGCTTTGTGCAGTCCTGTATGACAGTATCACAAATAGATCTTATTCCAACAGCAACAAGGAGTTGTGCAGCTTAATAAATCAGAACATAAATCACATGCAAATAAAAGTAATTCTTATTCCATAGGCTCGTCTTTGGTATTAATCGCACACCCAGGTCGTTCAAACTTGGCATTCATTGCTATTCAATTTATCAAAAAAAGATTTGATTAATGTAGTTTAATTATACAATTCTACGGCTCTCAAATTTATTGCTTTATGAATCTGCATTGTTATATTTTTCTCCATCAAACGGCCAATTGTAAATTTTCCTTTATAAAAAAAACTTGCTTACTTTGTCTAAGCAAAATTCTTACTAAATATAAGGAAAAGACACATTTCTAACTAATGCATTGCAATTTATGTTTGACTAGTGTAAAAGTGCAAGTGTAATTTAATACACACACATATATATATATTAAATATATACACTTATAATAAACATATATACGTTATGGGACAAATTACGAGTGGAGCGCAATATTGCGCTTATGAGCTCCACTCAGTAATACCAATGCATGTAAATGTGTGCTGGTATTACAAGTGCGGTGCAATGGGTCATATTCACATTGCAAAAAAGTAAGCGCTCATGAGAGCCTTGTTTTAATGCCGGCAGCCACAGCAAACCACCTAGGGCAAGGCAGGGGGCAAATTGCACAGCTTTGGGCAGCAATACATATATATGTATATACTTATATATTTATGTGTTTATATGTGTATTTACGCATATTAACACATAAATATATATGTATATAAGCATATACATATATGTTTATAGAGAAAACACAATCCGCCATTGACCTCCATGTAAAGGCACATTAGGTGCTGTTTTTTCCCCCCAAACACTACACATCCCCTTACTTTAGCCCCTTATAACTGCTTCGAGCAGTTTAAAAATAAAATAAAATGGTCATATTTATATATCACTTTAATATACTGTCCTCTTTATTTTGGGGTAACTTTTTATTTTTAAAGGGACACTGAACCCAAATTGTTTCTTTCGTGATTCAGATAGAGCATGCGATTTTTGTCAACTTTCTTCATTCTCTTGGTATGTTTATTTGAAAAGCAAGAATGTAAGTTTAGATGCCGGCCCATTTTTGGTGAACAACCTGGGTTCTCCTTGCTGATTGGACAGCACCAATAAACAAGTGCTGTCCATGGTTCTGTCCATCTTAGCTTAGATGCCTTCTTTTTCAAATAAAAATAGCAAGAGAACGAAGAAAAAATGATAATAGGAGTAAATTAGAAAGTTGCTTAACCCCTTAATGACCGAGGACGTGCAGGGTACGTCCTCAGAAAAAAGGCAGTTAATGCCTGAGAACGTACCCTGCACGTCCTCGGTGTGGAAAGCAGCTGGAAGCGATCCTGCTCGCTTCCAGCTGCTTTCCGGTTATTGCAGTGATGCCTCGATATGGAGGCATCCTGCAATAACCTTAGATGGCCATCCGATGCAGAGAGAGCCACTCTGTGGCCCTCTCTGCACCGGACATCGATGGCCGGTATCGTTGGTGGGTGGGAGCCGGTGTGGGAGGTGGGTGGCGGCCATCGATGGCCCTGGTCATGTGGAGGGGGGCGGGATCGTGGGCGTGCAAGTCCGGGCGCGCGCGGGGGCGCGCGCATGTGCACGAGGGGGCGCGCGCGAGCGCGCGCCGGGGCAGGGACCGGGTGGGGACCGCTGCACTACAGAAAAAAAAGTGTCCCAAAATAAAAGTGGGACGAGTAATTTAAAAAAAAAAAACCTTATTCGTTATTTTGGTGGTGGGGGTTGGTCCGTGGGGGGGGGGGGGGGGGGGGGGAAAATAACAAAAATAAAAAAGAAATAAATATTTGATTGTGCAAAATGGGTACTGGCAGACAGCTGCCAGTACCCAAGATGGCCCCCAATAAGGCAGAGGGGGAGGCTTAGAGAGCTGTTTTGGGGGGATCAGGGAGGTTGGGGGCTAAGGGGGGATCCTAAACACAGCATATGTAAATATGCTTTTTTTTCTTTCTTTTTTAAAAAAAAAAAATCTTTTATTTTAGTACTGGCAGACTTTCTGCCAGTACTTAAGATGGCGGGGACAATAGTGGGTGGGGGAGGGAAGGGAGCTGTTTGGAAGGGATCAGGGGGTGGGATGTGTCAGGTGGGAGGCTGAACTCTACACTAAAGCTAAAATTAACCCTGCAAGCTCCCTACACACTACCTAATTAACCCCTTCACTGCTAGCCATAATACACGTGTGATGCGCAGCAGCATTTAGCGACTTTCTAATTACCAAAAAGCAACGCCAAAGTCATATATGTCTGCTATTTCTGAGCAAAGGGCATCCCAGAGAAGCATTTACAACCATTTGTGCCATAATTGCACAAGCTGTTTGTAAATAATTTCAGTGAGAAACCTAAAATTGTGAAAAAATTAACGTTTTTTTTAATTTGATCGCATTTGGCGGTGAAATGGTGGCATGAAATATACCAAAATGGGCCTATATCAATACTTGGGGTTGTCTACTACACTACACTAAAGCTAAAATTAACCCTAGAAGCTCCCTACATGCTCCCTAATTAACCCCTTCACTGCTGGGCATAATACGCGTATTTTGCGCAGGGGCATTTAGCAGCCTTCTAATTACCAAAAAGCAAAGCCAAAGCCATATATGTCTGCTATTTCTGAACAAAGGGGATCCCAGAGAAGCATTTACAACCATTTATGCTATAATTGCATAAGTTGTTTGTAAATAATTTCAGTGAGAAACCTAAAGTTTGTGAAAATATTTGTGAAAAAGTGAAAAAATTTTTTTATTTGATCGCATTTGGCGGTGAAATGGTGGCATGAAATATACCAAAATGGGCCTAGATCAATACTTTGGGATGTCTTCTAAAAAAAAATATATACATGTCAATGGATATTCAGGGATTCCTGAAAGATATTAGTGTTCCAATGTAACTAGCGCTAATTTTAAAAAAAAGTGGTTTGGAAATAGCAAAGTGCTACTTGTATTTATGGCCCTATAACTTGCAAAAAAAGCAAAGAACATGTAAACATTGGGTATTTCTAAACTCAGGACAAAATTTAGAAACTATTTAGCATGGGTGTTTTTTGGTGGTTGTAGATGTGTAACAGATTTTGGGGGTCAAAGTTAGAAAAAATGTGTTTTTTTTCCATTTTTTCCTCATATTTTATAATGTTTTTTATAGTAAATTATAAGATATGATGAAAATTATGGTATCTTTTGAAAGTCAATTTAATGGCGAGAAAAACGGTATATAATATGTGTGGGTACAGTAAATGAGTAAGAGGAAAATTACAGCTAAACACAAACACTGCAAAAATGTAAAAATAGCCTTGGTCCCAAACGGACAGAAAATGGAAAAGTGCTGCGGTCATTAAGGGGTTAAAATTGCATACTCCATCTGAATCATGAAAGAAAAAAAAAATTGGGTTCAGTGTCCCTTTAACCAGAGGTTTGTCCTCTGGTTAATTGCACTTAGGGCAAAGAGAAACCGCGAGCTTGTGGTCACATTCACCAGCCACTTATAATGGCTGGTTATTTAACATGTGCCCAAAAAGGGGCAAATGTACCCATTTATTGGCGCACGTTTAGATAGCGCTCCACTCATAACCTGGGCATATATATATTCACACACATATACACACAGGCGAACTTTACTTTATAGCGTTTCAGAGATATTGTGTTTTTTTGTTGTTTTTTTTAAACAAATTTAAGGTTTGCAGTAACACTTCATTGAGCAAGTCTATTGACACTATTTTTCCAAGACATATAAACAGGTAAATACACACACACACATATATTTACATACATACAAGGAAAGTGGCACCTGCTCACCAATACACACCCGGGCACCCTGAGAAAGTGGTCCCTGCTCACCAATACACACCCGGGCACCCTGAGAAAGTGGTCCCTGCTCACCAATACACACCCGGGCACCCTGAGAAAGCGGTACCTGCTCATCAATACACACCCGGGCACCCTGCGAAAGCGGTACCTGCTCATCAATACACACCCGGGCACCCTGCGAAAGCGGTACCTGCTCATCAATACACACCCGGGCACCCTGAGAAAGCGGTACCTGCTCATCAATACACACCTAGGCACTCTGAGAAAGCGGTCCCTGCTCACCAATACACACCTAGACACTCTGAGAAAGTGGTCCCTGCTCACCAATACACACCTAGGCACTCTGAGAAAGTGGTACCTGCTCACCAATACACACCTAGGCACTCTGAGAAAGTGGTCCCTGCTCACCAACACACCTAGGCACTCTGAGAAAGTGGTCCCTGCTCACCAATACACACCTAGGCACTCTGAGAAAGTGGTCCCTGCTCACCAATACACACCTAGGCACTCTGAGAAAGTGGTCCCTGCTCACCAATACACACCTAGGCACTCTGAGAAAGTGGTCCCTGCTCACCAAAACACACCTAGGCACTCTGAGAAAGTGGTACCTGCTCACCAATACACACCCGGGCACCCTGAGAAAGTGGCACCTGCTCATCAATACACACCCGGGCACCCTGAGAAAGTAGCACCTGTTCATCAATACACACCTAGGCACTCTGAGAAAGTGGTCCCTGCTCACCAATACACACCAAGGCACTCTGAGAAAGTGGTCCCTGCTCACCAATACACACCCAGGCACCCTGAGAAAGTGGTCCCTGCTCACCAAAACACACCTAGGCACTCTGAGAATGTGGTACCTGCTCACCAATACACACCCGGCACCCTGAGAAAGTGGCACCTGCTCATCAATACACACCTAGGCACTCTGAGAAAGTGGTCCCTGCTCACCAATACACACCTAGGCACTCTGAGAAAGTGGTACCTGCTCACCAATACACACCTAGGCACTCTGAGAAAGTGGTCACTGCTCACCAAAACACACCTAGGCACTCTGAGAAAGTGGTCCCTGCTCACCAATAGACACCTAGGCACTCTGAGAAAGTGGTCCCTGCTCACCAATACACACCTAGGCACTCTGAGAAAGTGGTCCCTGCTCACCAATACACACCTAGGCACTCTGAGAAAGTGGTCCCTGCTCACCAAAACACACCTAGGCACTCTGAGAAAGTGGTACCTGCTCACCAATACACATCCGGGCACCCTGAGAAAGTGGCACCTGCTCATCAATACACACCCGGGCACCCTGAGAAAGTGGCACCTGCTCATCAATACACACCTAGGCACTCTGAGAAAGTGGTCCCTGCTCACCAATACACACCTAGGCACTCTGAGAAAGTGGTCCCTGCTCACCAATACACACCCAGGCACTCTGAGAAAGTGGTCCCTGCTCACCAATACACACCCGGGCACCCTGAGAAAGTGGCACCTGCTCATCAATACACACCTAGGCACTCTGAGAAAGTGGTCCCTGCTCACCAATACACACCTAGGCACTCTGAGAAAGTGGTCCCTGCTCACCAATACACACCCAGGCACTCTGAGAAAGTGGTCCCTGCTCACCAATACACACCCAGGCACCCTGAGAAAGTGGTACCTGCTCACCAATACACACCTAGGCACTCTGAGAAAGTGGTCCCTGCTCACCAAAACACACCCAGGCACCCTGAAAAGTGGTCCATGCTCACCAATACACACCTAGGCACTCTGAGAAAGTGGTCCCTGCTCACCAAAACACACCCAGGAACCCTGAGAAAGTGGTCCATGCTCACCAATACACACATAGGCACTCTGAGAAAGTGGTCCCTGCTCACCAAAACACACCCAGGAACCCTGAGAAAGTGGTCCCTGCTCACCAATGCACCCTGAGAAAGGGGTCCCTGCTCATCAATACACACCTAGGTACTCCTGGAAAGTGGCCTCTGCTGGCTAATATACATAGACACTTAGGTACCCAAGGAAAGTGGCTCCTGCTGTCCAATAAGTGCCAAGGCACCCTAAAAAAGTGTCCCTTGCTTGCCAATAGATGCCCAGGCACTCTGGTTAAGTGACCCCTGCTTGCCAATAGAAGCCCAGGTATGCTGAGAAAGTGGCCCCTTCTAGCTAATAGGCGAGACTGTGCCCCTGCTCACCAATAGATGCCTATGTACCCAAGGAAAGTGGCCCCTGCTAGTTAATATGCATCCAGGTACCCTGGGAAAGTGTCCCTGCTCTTCAATAGGTGCCCATGCACCCCGGAAAAGCGGCTCCTGCTTGCCAATAGATGACCAGGCACTCCAGGAAAGTGGTCTCAGATCGTCAATAGGTGCCTAGTGGTTCCTGCTCGCTAATAGTCACCTAGGAAGCCTCAAGGAGAGTGGTCCTGGCTCAGCAATATGTGCCGAGGCACCCGGGAAAGTGGCCCCCTGCTCATCAATAGGCTCTCAGTCACCCCAGGTAAGTGGCTCCTGCTGGCTAATAGGTGCTCAGGCACCCAAGGAAAATGGCCTCTGCTCATCAATAGGTGCTCAAGCAGCACAGGAAAGTGGCTCCTTTTCACTTTTCGCCGCCTAGGAACCCTCAAAGAAAGTGTCTTCTGCTCACCAATATCTGCCCAGGCCCCCTGGGAAAGTGTCCCCTGCTTACCAATAAACATCCAAGCTCTCTGGGAATATGGCCCCAGCTTGTCAATAGGTGCCCATGGACCACAGGAAAGTAGGCCCTGCTCAGCAATAACCATCTTGGAACCCTCACAGAAACTTGTCAATAGCCACCTAGAAACCCTCAAGGAAAGTGGCCTCTGCTCACCAATACATGCCCAGGCACTCTGGTTAAGTGACCCCTGCTTGTCAATAGACACTCAGGTACTATGGGAAAGTAGCACCTGCTCACTAATAGGCAGTTACAGTTGCGCTGCTCGCCAATAGATACCCAGATACCCCAGTTAAGTGGTCCCTGCTTGCCAATATGCACCCAGGCACCTTGAGAAAATGTGTTCACTGCTAATGTACAATATAGCAGAAAAAAGGGGGGTCGATCCACTCCAGTAAGTTAAAAGTCCATTTTATTGAAAAAATATAGTTTAAACAGATGATGCAGGGAAGCACCTTACAAAAAGAAAGATCTGAGCAGACAAAGCACTTGGCTTACGCGTTTCGGCTTAGTGAGCCGTAATCATAGCCTGGTGTGCTTAGCCTGATCTCACAATTTTAAAGGCAAGTTGTTTTGTTATTGGCTAGTATTCAAACCTGGTTAAAAACAATTAATTGTCTGCTTCAAATGATTTTAACCCTGACCTCTCCACAGAAAGTAATTTATCGCACAACCATTAGTAATTAACTCATATTAGTGAAAATAATTTCAAAAAATCTGTGCACTGGTAACTTTTAAAAAGATGTAATAAATTGATTAATACTATCCAAGCATGTTTAATAAGTTTACACCCAACTCATAGTTTTTATATATTATAAATAATTTCCCATTATTAAGATTAACTTAAACTGACAAATATGTGAGTAAACTTACATCCTTATACAGCTTGATTGACCTAAGTATGACATAATCTATCTAATGTCAGTGTTCACTCACAAGCGAGTATTTGCCAGTATTCAAAATATATATATATAAATATAAATTTGGACACTTCATAATTAATGATACTTGTTAATCAATTTATTACATCTTTTTAAAAGTTACCAGTGCACAGATTTTTTGAAATTATTTTCACTAATATGAGTTAATTACTAATGGTTGTGCGATAAATTACTTTCTGTGGAGAGGTCAGGGTTAAAATCATTTGAAGCAGACAATTAATTGTTTTTAACCAGGTTTGAATACTAGCCAATAACAAAACAACTTGCCTTTTAAATTGTGAGATCAGGCTAAGCACACCAGGCTATGATTACGGCTCACTAAGCCGAAACGCGTAAGCCAAGTGCTTTGTCTGCTCAGATCTTTCTTTTTGTAAGGTGCTTCCCTGCATCATCTGTTTTAAACTATATTTTTTCAATAAAATGGACTTTTAACTTACTGGAGTGGATCGACCCCCCTTTTTTCTGCTATATTGTCTTTGCTCAGCAGATCCAATAATCCAGTTATATGCATGGAACAGTGTTTTGCCAGTACCTGCCGACTTCCCCACATTGGCTACAGATTGCAAGCGCCAAGGAGTGACGTCACTGACAAGCGCCGAGGAACTGGACACAGACTGACAAACACACATCGGAGACACGCTGGTATACAGGGTGAGTGAGGTAGGGAGCACGGCTCTCTTCGCACCGCAGGAACAGCAGAGGTCCTCCCACCACATCGGAAGCGTGAGTCTGCCGCAAGTGTTAAAGTGTGTTATTTGTCATTTTCTGTTAAATGCCTCTGATGGAGCGTTTGGAGGGTGTACATGAACTGTGAAATTTATTTTGTCTATGGGAGATTAACTTGAGTGATATTACACACTATCTCTTGTTTTTTCACTGCTAATGTACCCAGTCACTTCTGGTTTGTGGGCCCTGCTTGCCAATAGGTGCCCAGGCACCCTGGGAAAGTGGCCCCTGCTCGTCAATAGGCACCTATGCACCCCAGGAAAGTTGACCCTGCTCACCAATAGCCACATAGGTACCCTCAAGGACAGTGGCCTTTGCTCACTAATACCTGCCCAGGCACCCTGGAAAAGTGGACCTTGCTCACCAATAGGTGCTTAGGCACCCTTGGAAAGTGGCCCAAGGCTCTCAGGACAACTAGGAAAGTGACCCCTGCTTGACAATAGGTGTCCAGGCAACCCAGGAAAGTGACCCCTGCCTGAGTATAGCCACCTAGGATTCATCAAGGAAAGTGACCCCTCACTCACCAATATGCATCAAAGCACACTGGAAAGTGTCCATGCTTGCCAATAGGTGTCCAGGCACCCCAGGAATGTGGCTCCTTCTCACCCAAACACACCCAAGCACTCTTGGAAAGTGGTGAGCAGGGGCCCCCTTCCCATGGTTCCTGTGCAACCATTAGTGAGGAGGTGCCCCTTTTTTTTCTTGAGGGTTCCTAGGCGGCTTTTGTCAAGCAGGGGTCACTCTCCCAGGGTGCCTTTTGGCAGGGTCTACTTTTCCAGGGTGTTTGGTTGTGTGTTAGTGAGCAGAAGGCACTTTCCCAGGGTGCCTGGGATACTAGTAGCTAACAGGGTCACTTTCCTATTATGCCTAGGTGCCTATGAGCAAGCAGTGGCCACTTTTCCGGGGCTGCCTGAAAGCCTATTGGCAAGCAGGGGCCACTTTCTGGGGTACATATAGGAATATACATTTAAAAATTCTAAGAACATTTTCTCCCATATGAAGAACATTGAAATGTAAAATATTTACATAGCAAAACACATAATAAATATTGAACTTAAATAAAAAAGATTTTTTGTTTTAAGGTATTTGAGTGGAAAGAGCTCCAAAGTGTGTGTGTGTGTATGTATGTATGTGTGTATATATATATATATATATATATATATATATATATATATATATATATATATATATATATATATATATATATAAAATGTATTTATGTTGTGTTTAGTGCACATTTATTTTTAGCCCTAAACCCTTTACGTAAGGTTTTCAGTCACGCTAATCCTGACGAGCACAAATTGACATTGCGCTCGAGGATATACATCTACTTTCAACTTGTAATATGTGTGCAAATTAGCGCAGCCGCGATATTGCAATATTGTACTAACGTTAGCCACTTCGGATCTAGCTCTCAAGCTAAAATTTGTCTTTGCAAAATTATTTGAGGGACCTCACAATACTGACCAGACTTCTTAGATAATCTCTCCAGAGCTGAGAGCTTTAGATAATCAGGCCCTACATTTTAATGTACAGAGGGGGGTTGTACATCTTCTATATATTTATTCCTACCTTTATTTCTTTTTAATCCTGATTCTCTCACCTTTAGCTCTCACATTGCTCTGCATACAGCTATGGATATGTTAAAAAGCAGCTACTTTGTAAATTAAGGTCAACAAGCCCCCCTCCCAACAGCCCATTAGAACCACCAGTGACCCCTACAGGAATGTGACGAATATGATACAAAAAATAAATAAATAAGGAACAGTCATACAAAAAAAAAAGAAGTCATGGTGTAACCAAGGTTAAAAAGAATTTATAGTGATGTATCTAAATCTTGCTGCATTATGCAACAGTGAACCTGTCATTTCTTGTCTCTGTTCTGCCATAATGTTTGTAAATGATTAAAATGCATTATTTCCGTTCCTTTAGTTACTTAAATAATACTTGTTATTACAAAAATGGATCAGGCACAACTAGGAGAGAGAATACATGGATAATTAGTGACAAATTACTCACATTGCAAGACAGGACGGTAACAAATGTAAATTCTATAACTGGGCACAATAATTGCTTGTAATAGTCAGTTAAACGATGTACGCTTTCAGCCAAGACTAATAGTAAAGCTTATTTTGAGCAAGATTAAGGGGAGCTACAGTATCTAATATATATAGTGCAGACAAACCAAAGCAATCAAGCCACCAGTGTTAGGTGGAAGCATATGTGCTAAGTAATACAATAATTGTGTAATAAAAAATATACAATGTGGCTTTATATTATTGAACTTTTCTGGCCCATAACCAATTTAACTTTAATGGCTTTGCGGCAGTTAGTTATTCAATATATATGCCAAGATCTCATGTTCAGTGTAACAAATATATCAATTTGCTCTGGCCGGAAACGTAAAGGCTACAGGGAAGACCCTTTGAGAAGTGCTGATATAAGCTAATATAGTACTGGCAATTAAAGGGATATGAAAGCCAATATTTTTCTTTCATCATTCAGATAGAGCATGCAATTTTAAAGAACTTATCAATTTTTCTTTGTTCTTTTGATATCTTTTGTTGAGGAGCAGGGACATATGCTTTGGGGCCCACCCATTTCTGGAGCACTATATGGCAGCAGTTTTGCAAGAATGCTATCCATTTGCAAGAGTAGGCATCTGGAGTGTTCCAGATGCCTACCTCAATATGTAGCACTCCAGATGCCTACCTAAATATGTAGCGCTCCAGATGCCTACCTAAATATGTAGCACTCCAGATGCCTACCTAAATATGTAGCGCTCCAGATGCCTACCTAAATATGTAGCACTCCAGATGCCTACCTAAATATGTAGCGCTCCAGATGCCTACCTAAATATGTAGCGCTCCAGATGCCTACCTACATATGTAGTGCTCCAGATGTCTACCTAAATATGTAGTGCTCTAGATGCCTACCTAAATATGTAGTGCTCCAGATGTCTACCTAAATATGTAGCGCTCCAGATGCCTACCTAAATATGTAGTGCTCCAGATGTCTACCTAAATATGTAGCACTCCAGATGCCTACCTAAATATGTAGTGCTCCAGATGTCTACCTAAATATGTAGCGCTCCAGATGTCTACCTAAATATGTAGCACTCCAGATGCCTACTTAAATATGTAGTGCTCCAGATGTCTACCTAAATATGTAGCGCTCCAGATGTCTACCTAAATATGTAGCGCTCCAGATGCCTACCTAAATATGTAGCACTCCAGATGCCTACCTAAATATGTAGTGCTCCAGATGTCTACCTAAATATGTAGCGCTCCAGATGTCTACCTAAATATGTAGCGCTCCAGATGCCTACCTAAATATGTAGCGCTCCAGATGCCTACCTAAATATGTAGCGCTCCAGATGCCTACCTAAATATGTAGTGCTCTAGATGCCTACCTAAATATGTAGCGCTCCAGATGCCTACCTAAATATGTAGCGCTCCAGATGCCTACCTAAATATGTAGTGCTCCAGATGTCTACCTAAATATGTAGCGCTCCAGATGCCTACCTAAATATGTAGTGCTCCAGATGTCTACCTAAATATGTAGTGCTCTATATACCTACCTAAATATGTAGTGCTCCAGATGCCTACCTAAATATGTAGTGCTCTAGATACCTACCTAAATATGTAGTGCTCCAGACGCCTACCTAAATATGTAGTGCTCTAGATACCTACCTAAATATGTAGTGCTCTAGATGCCTACCTAAATATGTAGTGCTCCAGACGCCTACCTAAATATGTAGTGCTCTAGATGCCTACCTAAATATGTAGTGCTCTAGATGCCTACCTAAATATGTAGTGCTCCAGATGCCTACCTAAATATGTAGTGCTCCAGACGCCTACCTAAATATGTAGTGCTCCAGACGCCTACCTTAATATGTTGTGCTCTTGATACCTACCTAAATATGTAGTGCTCCAGACGCCTACCTAAATATGTAGTGCTCTAGATGCCTACCTAAATATGTAGTGCTCGAGACGCCTACCTAAATATGTAGTGCTCTAGATGCCTACCTAAATATGTAGTGCTCAAGCCGCCTACCTAAATATGTAGTGCTCTAGATACCTACCTAAATATGTAGTGCCCTAAATTCCTACCTAAATTTGTAGTGCTCAAGACGGCTACCTAAATATGTAGTGCTCTAGATACCTACCTAAATATGTAGTGCTCTAGATGCCTACCTAAATATGTAGTGCTCCAGACGCCTACCTAAATATGTAGTGCTCTAGATGCCTACCTAAATATGTAGTGCTCAAGACGCCTACCTAAATATGTAGTGCTCTAGATACCTACCTAAATATGTAGTGCCCTAAATTCCTACCTAAATTTGTAGTGCTCCAGACGCCTACCTAAATATATAGTGCTCTAGATACCTACCTAAATATGTAGTGCTCTAGATGCCTACCTAAATATGTAGTGCTCCAGACGCCTACCTAAATATGTAGTGCTCTAGATGCCTACCTAAATATGTAGTGCTCTAGATGCCTACCTAAATATGTAGTGCTCCAGATGCCTACCTAAATATGTAGTGCTCCAGACGCCTACCTAAATATGTAGTGCTCCAGACGCCTACCTTAATATGTAGTGCTCTAGATGCCTACCTAAATATGTAGTGCTCGAGACGCCTACCTAAATATGTAGTGCTCAAGACGCCTACCTAAATATGTAGTGCACACCTGAGGATCTCTCACGGCACACTAGTGTGCCACGGCACACTGGTTGAAAAACACTGCTCTAGATACCTACCTAAATATGTAGTGCCCTAAATTCCTACCTAAATTTGTAGTGCTCAAGACGGCTACCTAAATATGTAGTACTCCAGATGCCTAACTAAATATTTAGTGCTCTAGATGCCTACCTAAATATGTAGTGCTTCAGATGCCTACTTAAATATGTAGTGCTCCAGATGCCTACCTAAATATGTAGTGCTCCAGATGCCTACTTAAATATGTAGTGCTCTAGATACCTACCTAAATATGTAGTGCTCCAGATCCCTACCTAAATATGTAGTGCTGTAAATGCCTACCCACATATGTAGTACTCTAGATGCTTACTTTAATATGTAGTGCTACAGATGCCTACCTAAATATGAAGTGCTCTAGATGCCTACCTAAATATGTAGTGCTCTAGATGCCTAACTAAATAAATAAACAGAATATCATGTGAACACATTTGATAATAGAAGTAAATTGGAAACTTTTATAAAATGTTATGCTCTGTCTGAATCACAAAATAAATTGTTTGGGTTTCATATCCCTTTAATTTATACTTAGGAAAAAAAGATGTTTAAATGGATGTAAATATTTAAAGACACATTTCAGTCAAATTGAAATGTACATTAATGAATTTTAACTTAAGCTCAAAGAATTTTCGAAGTACAGTTTAACCCCGTAACAGCTGAGCCATTACCACCCCTGTGCTGAGCTGTTTTGAAGTATGTAGATGTTGCACATATTTAATCCAACACATTTATTTGTTTTTTTTCGGCAGACCCAGCAGATTTACACTACACCATTATTGTATATGTATATATTACTGTAGTGATCACTTGGCTATTCAAACCCATAGAAGGGCTTTGTTTTAAAGAGGGGCTTTTAGTCTTTAAAATAAGGGGTCTTGCGGGTGTGCCTTTTTGATGGCCTGTTATATGTGCCTTGAGAACCCCTTATTTAAAAAACCCATATATATATGTGCATTCTTTATCACCACCATGGTGGTCTATCCTTTGAGTTTCTAGAGCTTAATGGAGCTGAGATTGAAGGGTTTGAATACTTCCCCCCCATCCAGCTCCCTTTTTATCCAGGTTTATGATGTCACTACACCCATACGTGGTGATGTCACCAGCATTGCTGGATAGAGGAGATGATACAGAGACCTTGGCCACTTTGTACAGGCCTTTAACTGCAGTGGGGGGCCGTGATCAGCTCTGAAACGACCCCCTGATGACGACGTAAGGTCATTATCCGCATTTATAATTCATGGAATATGAGATAGCTGCTGCAAAAATTGTAAAATAAACTGTGTACTTTTCTCTTAGATTTTAGTAAATAATACTGAAAATGGCCCATTGACCACCACTGTTACTGTGATCACACTACTAAATTGTCATCATGGGTAGCCACATTTGAAATATGGGCCCATACAAGCTTTTGGGGTTATAATATAGATTAGAGAGGCCCCATTGTTCAGTACAGAAATAAAAAAACCCTTTTTTTTGCAAGGTGTTTACTGTTACCTATAGTGATTGACAAAATTCATATCTTTTTTTTGAGAGAGGGATTTCAATACTGGAAAATAATCTTTATTAGGGGTCTCTGCACATAGCAGATTTTTTATTGCACATAAATAATAACATAAATAAATTACAGGAAGAGGGAGCAAAAATGTATATTGCAATTTAATTGGAGTCAAAAGGGATTTTTTTTTTTAGTAAAGGTGGTATAATTTGCAACAATTATGACCCCCATACACACTAGTACCATCCTCTATTCTGGTTATGTAGGTATGTGGCAACTTTTGTTAGCACATTGTGATTTGTAAAGACACTCAAACATTGTATTTTAAAATGTTTAATTATATGTTGTAAAAACTAAAAATAAAAGCTCTGCTATACACTTTTATTACTAACCCCCACCCTTATTTTCCTGTAAAGTAACTATGAAAATTATGGGTTTTCCAAAGTTCAGAATTGGTAATACACACTGAAGACGTCACAAGTATAACCCTGCTACATATCTGTCCATAACTGGCCTCAGTTTTGTCTACTCCAGGGGGCCGATTTATCAATGTCTGTCCGACATGATACAGCGTATCATGTCCAACAGACATCGCTGAATGCCGACAGCATACACTGTCTGCATTTAACATTGCACAAGCAGTTCTGGTGAACTGCTTGTGCAATGCCGCCCCCTGCAGATTTGCGGCCAATCGTCCGCTAGCAGGGGGTGTAAATTAACCCGATCGTATAGGATCGGGAGGATTGATGCCTGTAGCCTCAGAATCAGCGGACCAGTTAAGGAGCAGCGGTCTTAAGACCGCTGCTTCATAACTGCTGTTTCCGGCAAGTCTAAAGGCTCATGCGGAAACAGGGGCAACAGAGGGCCATTCGCCCCTTGATAAACAGGCCCCATACTATTATCAGAATGTACAGATATCACTGCAATTCAGTGCTTTTAAAAAAAAATTGATAAATCGGCCCCCAGAAATAACTAAGAATCGATCATTAAAAAAACAATTGCAGCAAATCAGAAGTTAAAGTATTCATAAAGTGTTCACAATCGTCTGGTATGTTAATATATTGAAATTCTACACAAAAGTCTTGCAATTACAAGGTGTTTATGTACTTTTAATATCTAAAACTACCCTAGACGAAATATCTTGTATTCCAGGCAAAATATTCTTTGTTAAGCAGGCACTGTAATTCTTTAATTTATCTTCTGAATTGTCCCCCCTAAATAGGTGTTATCCAATGCACACAGTTTTAAATGTTCATTAACTAACAGAATTAATCCACATAACTGGGTTATGTTAAAAATTCAATCTTCATATCATTAGTTAGTTCCCGTATAGAATCTGAGCCTTACAAGTCTGTCAGAATACACAGAGGAAATCAAAGAAGATGATTCTTCCTAACAATATTGATCTATTTTATAATCACAAAAACTCAGGGGTGTACCATTTTGCTGTACCATAATCAGATTCAGCAAACTAACATACCATTTTGAGTGAATTATCCTAGTAATTTGTGACCCCAATTACAAAAGTATTTCTAAAATTAATCAAGTAAAACACAAGGTAGTTGTTACATGCAATATTAAAAGTTAATTGTAATAAATAAATAAAAAAAAAATGCAGTGATAATTCCAATGCTCAAGATATGGCAAATTAGCAGCAGCAACCAGAGAGTACCAGATTTATGAATACGGAGCAAAAACATTCAATAAAGGGTTAATAGAACAAATTAAGGGTAACTGATTCATCAAAGAAATGGTTACATTTTTGGTAGAAAATAGAATATTTGATTTGGTAAGTTTGGCTGATTTAAAACAACACATATATCAGAATTATGAAGAAAATCATACACAGCAGTTCAAAGGTAAAACAAATTCTCATTCAAACGTACAGAAGCTGGAACATTCCTACTTATAATACAAAAAAATAAAAAATAAATACTTCATAGAAATTAGAAATGTAAAGGGGCTTTTTTTTGTTATTAAAGGTCATTTTTTTTTATACTTTACTCAGAGAAAAAAATATATGCATGCAAAGCATATCGATATACCCATATCGAGCAATTGGATATCATTCAGTGAGCAATCAGTCGCTAGCAATCAGTTATACACAGATATGCACTCCTGTTATCTTCAAAATAACAGCGTTAAAGGGACAAGCCTACTTTATTTTGGACCATTTAAATATACTTTCATAAAACATATGATCTGTCCCAGTCTGGGAACTTAACTCTCCCTCTTTCAATATTTTTCAAATAGTTTTACTGTTTACCGACCTTACTTGATCCTCTGCCTATCTTTGCATAGCATCTTCTAATGATACAAATAGGAGGTAGAGCCAATCAGGACCCGTACCTCTCGCTGTAATGTAAGATGATAACGTGCACTTGTGCCGAATTATCAAGCTCCTTCAGGCTCGCCAGAAACAGCAGTTCTTCAATCCGCCCGATCCTATATGTGTAATGTTAAATGCTGACAGCGTATGCTGTCGGCATTCAGCGATGTCTGTCGGACATGATACTCTACAGCGTATGCTGTCGGCATTCAGCGATGTCTGTCGGACATGATACTCTACAGCGTATGCTGTCAGCATTCAGCGATGTCTGTCGGACATGATACTCTACAGCGAATCATGTCAGACAGAGATTGATAAATCGGCCCCTGTGTGCCCACCTACT
>NC_069507.1:204496556-204594056 GCF_027579735.1 Bombina bombina | reverse complement strand
ATTGAAAAGTGGCTGGTGCATTACACAACCCAAAAGGCATGACTGTGTACTCAAATAAACCATATCTTGTACGGAAAGCGGTTAGCCACTCATGTCCTTGTTTAATACGAACCAAGTTATATGCACCTCTGAGATCAAGTTTGGTATAAATGGAGGCTCCACAGAGCCTGTCAATTAGCTGTGGAATCAAGGGTAGAGGATAACGGTTCTTTTTAGTACGTTTGTTCAATTCCCTATAGTCTATTATGGGTCTTAAAGACTGATCTTTATTTTTAACAAAGAATATGCCTGCCCCGGCAGGTGAGGTGGAAGGGCGGATAAACCCCTTCTGTAAATTCTCATTGATATATGTTTTAAGATGTTCTAATTCTGGGTCAGATAAAGGGAATATATGACCATAGGGAATATCAACACCAGGTAGTAAGTCAATGGGGCAATCGTATACCCTGTGGGGAGGTAAGTTGGAAGATTCTTTTTTGTCAAAAACATCAGAAAATGAGGAATATTCAGGGGGGTATGGAGTAGCAGTATCCAATAAAATCTGTTCCTGATGGAGACAAGTATTAGCACAGTAAGTGGAGTTAAAAGTTACCTGTGCAGAGGACCAGGTTATAGTTGGATCATGCTGTTTAAACCAGGTGATACCTAAAATGATTGGGAACATAGGGGATGGTATAACATCAAAACTCAGAAATTCAGTATGTAAGTCGTGAGTAGTAACCCGTAAGGGAATAGTGTGGTACCTAATGGGCCCTGAGGCAATCTCCTTCCCATCAACAAAACGAAGGACACTGGGGGTGTTTTTTGTGATAAGTGGTATTTTATTTTCAACAACAAACTGGTGATCTATATAATTGTGGCTTGCTCCGGAGTCTAGGATAGCCTTAGTGTGGAGTCTGTGATGTTCCCACTGTAATAGAATAGGAAGAGTACAATGGTTAGAGGGACCTTGTTTGGCAGATAAACAATAATGTGAGGGTTGTCGCTTACCCTTCCTGCGTTGGAGCTGGAGACAATCCTTTACAGAGTGGTCTAAGCCCCCGCAGTACATGCAGAGATCCAGGGTTTTTCTCCTTAGTTTCTCCTGCGGAGTGAGGGGTCCTCTGATAAAGCCCAAATCCATGGGAGTCTCTGCAGCCCTAGTTGGAGGCCTATGTGGGGAAGTGTTGCTTGTGGTTTGTGTGAGTTGTTTAGGACTAGGGTCGTGGTGGGCTCTTTCAGAGCGTCTCTCCCTGATACGTCTGTCTAAAATAATACTGATGTCGATGAGGTTATCTAAGGTGTCAGGGAGTGGCTGTCTTGCTAGTTCATCTTTTAGAGTTTCAGAGAGCCCTAGCCTAAACTGATTCCTCAGTGAGAGGTCGTTCCATTGTGTGTCTGGCGACCATTTTTTGAATTCTACAATGTAATCTTCCACTGGCCTTTTATTTTGGCGCAGGGATCTCATAGCAGTCTCAGCCGATAACTGCTTGTATGGGTCGTCATATAGCTGACCCATTGCCTTGAAAAATTGTTCTAGGGAGTATAGTATGGGGTCGTTGGTCTCGAAGAATAAGTTTGCCCATATGCGGGGTTCACCACGTAGGTAGGATATCGTAGTCAGAACCTTTAAGTGGTCACTTGTATATGTCTTAGGCTTCAATTGAAAATAAAGAAGGCATGAATTCCTGAACTCTCTAAACTCACTTCTATGTCCACTAAATGGTTGTGGAGGATTTGGTTGTGGTTCATATGGAGTTTGAGTTGTTTTTATAGTGTCAAGTCGCTCATTAATGTATAATCTTAATGAGGTGTTTTCTGCCTGTAGTGCAGTTAACCCCTTAGAGAGGTTGTCAACTGTTTGTGTAAGAGCATCTACATGAGATACTAGGGCTGCTGGGTCCATCTTAAATGGCTTGGTTATTACTGTCAGGTTTTATCAAATTCGATATTTCCCTGCAAATCAAAATAAATTTAGTTAGCATAAGGACCACAACTGCAGCCTAGTGGTATTGTTTTAAGGGTATGTGACAAACTGCTAACAGTAATGTGCGCTGCAGGGTTAGCAGAATGAGCCAATGCACTTAAGTTTTTATATAAGGTTCTAGAGTACAAATGGCTGAGATAGTTTGAGCATTCAGCCCAGCTCAGTATTGGTTCTCTACACCTGGGAAGAGTATGATAGCAATTGCATTATGTATTCCAGACTGAAATACTGAGTCCGTATATATGAAAATATAGTACAATATGCTATAATTAAGTACTAAGTCAGAATGTATCAAGATAGAGTATCAGTCTTTCAGTTACATAGTAGAGAGAATTTGCAGATGTAACTGTTATTCAGTTTACGTAAAAGTAGCAAAGTGATGAGATCAAGATCTGGTTTTAGACAAGTCTGGATTGATCAGCAATATCGTCTTTCTATGGAGGCATCAAATCTTGTTGTGACTTACTTTAATAAGTATGAGAGCAGGTCCGGTAATTGTAGCCGGGAGATTAGCGTCCAGGGAGCGGAGTTTGGCGAGAGTTCCTTGCTCCGTTTGCTCAGCTGAGAGGAGTCTGGTCGGCGCGGCCGGGTACGTTGGCGTGTGACGTCACCGCTAATCCGCGTGAGGAGGATGCTGCTGTAGGAGCGCAGCTGTGATTTTCGAGTAGTTCAGTAAATGCGGCTGTGAAGCAAACAGCTTGTGTGGCAATAACCAAGCAGTGATTGCTTGTAGCAGAGTAAATTTTATGTAAATTTCAAGGGGAGGTGTCAGAGCCAGAAGTGAAAAGGCAGGTACTTGAAAAGGATAGATGAGAGAAGTAGGCAGGCAGAATAAATATGACAAAGAGAGAGACAGAATCATGTCAGCCTGGCATCACTAAATGCAGACAGCATTTAACATTACACAAGCATTTCTTGTGAAATGTTTGTGCAATGCTGCTCCCTACACATTCATGGCCAATCAGCTGCTAGCAGGGGGTGTCAATCATCCTGATCGTATAGGACCGAGATGTTTGCAGTCCGCCACATAAAAGGTGACGGACAAGTTAAGGAGCAGCGGCCTTATGACCGCTGCTTCTTAACTTATGTTTCTGGCGAGCTGGAAACTTCGCTGGTAGAAAGCAGCATTCACTGCTTATTAAATCTACCCCTTAATCTCTCTCTGTAGTTTGATAACTCTTACTTGTCTTCACCTGGAAATGCCAAACTATTTATTTAATAACCAACAATAATTTAAAGGAAATTTCTATTAATATCCTATAGCAAAAGAACATGAAACTCGCTTGTACCAGCATAATCATAGGTAGTAATGCAGATGTGAGCACAAGTAATGGAAAATACTAACTAATTTTAAACCGCAGGGAAGTTATTAAATGAGATTTTATACAGGACAAAAGATTTGTAATTTTAAAATATTAAACACAGTTTAGCTGGGTCTACGCCTGGTGCAAATATCCAGTCTGCTAAAACAATTAAACCTACAACAATTTATTACAGCCCTTAGGCAATTTTAGGTGGGATATTACCATGCTTCGGAGCTTGAAAGCCTATGCTGCATAAAATGTAATTTTTATCAATATCCTTGGCGCTTGGTAATATTAAAGCTGCCCTGAAATTCTCATGCTGTGAAATCTAATTCGTCCTATACACGAATTCATCATTTACACAGCTCTTTTTTCAAATACTATAAAACTTCCAAACCCATAGATTTGTCTCTTTCAAAAAAAAAAAAAACATGAAGGAGCCTTTCAATCAATAACAGAATCCCTCTGATTTTAGTAGCAGCTGCATATTTTCTTCAACTTTGCATTTTGTTCTGCAGGTTTTCGGCCCCACAAGGGACAAAGCTTGTTTTCACTTGAAGCCCCATCAATATCTAAATCCTAGTGAACAAGTGACATAGAGAAGCTGTAATCAATAGCTCCCCGTGAATTTTTTTCTCCTGGTCATATGGCTGAACACTACTGACAAGCTTGACGCTTAGAATACGATACTAAATCTTTATCAACAGCTTTCTAGGTGAGTGGCAAGACAAAACGTAGCTGGTCATTTCAAGCTAATGGCACTCTGTGAATAAACTACGTCTTCAAAAAGTCCTTTGTTTAGGACGACGGGAGAAAAAAAAATGTTATTGATTGTTTTTGAAAACTACATTTAGCAATTTCTGAGGATGAATCTGAATGTGTTTTTTTGTTCATGTGCAGGGCTTGTTAAGCATTTTCAGTTTGATGCAACTGACCATCCTATTATGACGGTTGACGGCGTACGCTCTCCGAGAAAGCTGCCACAACTGTCAAAATATAGATCAGCATGGCTCTAATAAAGGCAGCCGAGTTGCTGGGCTCTCATATATATCAAAAATCACACTATGGTTTTTTTTTCTTTTTTAAAGATTTAAAGTTGCTACTCATTTATATAAAGTATGAAAAAATAATATTAAAATATTTTTATTGTTTAAATATTATTCAGCTATACTTTAAAGGGACAGTAAAGGTTAAAAATAATATACATTTTAAAACATTTATTTTACACTTAGTGCAAATGTATTGTCTAACAATTGACCAAAGAGCCTTTGATATATATATTTTAGACATAAGTGGGTCTTACTGCACTTACAGCCCCCCAGCTGACCCTTTATTTTTTTAACAAGTGACAAGCCAAATGGTACAGCCAATCGCAAGCCATACCTCCCACTCAACTGACATGAAAAGACTACAACTGTTATATGATAGACGCCACTGAAGCAGAGGGGTATAGAGTGCACTGTCCTTTCTGTCAATAGAGTGGGCAGTATGGGTTGTGATTGGATGAACCATCTATGGGCCACATTATAAGTGGTGCACTAATTTTTTCCCCCGCTCGTGTGCAAAAACTGCTCAAAGTAAACTTTTAATGCGGGAGGGTTAGTCCACATATTACAAGTTGAAAGTAAATTGTTTGTGTGCAAACAAAACCCGATGCACACTAACTTTAGGAGTTCGGATATCATATATATTTTCTCCCATAGACTTCAAAGGAGCTTGTCAAAGAAAAAAATAAATATTGCTTGAGCGCTAACCCGACACTGCTTTAGACCTACATCACTAAAACCGAAGGTAGTTAAAAAACAAAATTTATGCTTGATAAATTTCTTTCTTTTGCGATGTACCGAGTCCATGGATTCATCCTTACTTGTGGGATATTGTCCTTCCTAACAGGAAGTAGCAAAGAGAGCACCACAGCAGAGCTGTCTATATAGCTCCCCCCTTAACTCCACCCCCCAGTCATTCGACCGAAGGCAAAGGAAGAAAAAGGAGAAACAATAAGGTGCAGAGGTGACTGAAGTTTGTAATAAAAAATACCACCTGTCTTGAATAGACAGGGCGGGCCGTGGACTCGGTACATCGCAAACGAAAGAAATTTATCAGGTAAGCATAAATTTTGTTTTCTTTTGCATGATGTACCGAGTCCACGGATTCATCCTTACTTGTGGGATACCAATACCAAAGCTTTAGGACACGGATGAATGGAGGGACAAGGCAGGAACCTAAACGGAAGGCACCACTGCTTGCAAAACCTTTCTCCCAAAAATAGCCTCCGAAGAAGCAAAACTATCAAATTTGTAAAATTATTTTGTTTGGTCCTTGTCTTATTTGACTTATCTTGGGGAAGGGCATGACCTTTCCCCCCAGTGATGTCTGAAATGATCTCTTTCAGAGCAGGCCCGAATAGGGTCTTACCTTTGAAAGGGATGGTCAAAAGCTTAGATTTTGATGACACATCAGCCGACCAGGACTTAAGCCATAACGCTCTACGCGCTAAAATGGCAAAACCTGAATTCTTTGCCGCTAACTTAGCGAGATGAAAAGCGGCGTCTGTGATAAAAGAATTAGCTAGCTTAAGAGCCTTAATTCTGTTCAGAATATCATCTAGTGGGGTCTCCACCTGAAGAGCCTCTTCTAGAGCCTCAAACCAAAAAGCAGCTGCAGTGGTTACAGGAACAATGCACGCTATGGGTTGAAGAAGAAAACCTTGATGAACAAAAATTTTCTTGAGGAGACCCTCTAATTTTTTATCCATAGGATCAATGAAAGCACAACTGTCTTCAATAGGTATAGTTGTACGCTTAGCTAAAGTAGAAATAGCTCCCTCCACCTTAGGGACCGTCTTCCATGAGTCCCTCATGGTGTCAGATATGAAAAACATTTTCTTAAAAACAGGAAGGGGAGCGAACGGAATACCTGGTCTATCCCACTCCTTAGTAACAATGTCCGAAATCCTCTTAGGGACCGGAAAAACATCAGTGTAAACAGGAACCTCTAGATATTTGTCCATTTTACACAATTTCTCTGGAACTACAATAGGGTCACAATCATCCAGAGTCGCTAAAACCTCCCTGAGCAATAAACGGAGGTGTTCTAGCTTAAATTTAAATGCCGTCATATCTGAATCTGTCCGAGGGAGTAACCTTCCTGAATCAGAAATCTCTCCCTCAGATAGCAAATCCCTCATCCCTACCTCAGAACATTGTGAGGGAGTATCGGATACGGCAACTAAAGCGTCAGAAGGCTCAGCATTTGTTCTTAACCCAGAGCTACTGCGCTTCCCTTGCAACCCTGGCAGTTTAGATAAAACCTCTGTGAGGGTAGTATTCATAACTGAAGCCATATCTTGCAAGGTAAAGAATTAGACGCATTAGAAGTACTTGGCGTCGCTTGAGCGGGCGCTATTGGTTGTGACACATGGGGAGAACTAGATGGCAAAACCAGATTTCCTTCTGTCTGAGAATCATCCAATGCCAAACTCTTATAAGTCAAAATATGCTGTTTGCAATTTATAGACATATCGGTACAAGTGGAACACATTCTAAGAGGGGGTTCCACAATGGCTTCTAAACAAATTGAACAATGAGTGTCCTCAATATCAGACATGTTGAACAGGCTAGTAATGAGACAAGCAAGCTTGGAAAAACACTTTATTTAATGAAAAAAAACACAATTTTCAAAAACGGTACTGTGCCTTTAAGAGAAAAAAGACATACAGAAACTGCAAAAAATGCTTAAAATTGCCTCAAATTTTCCGAAATTTTTACAGTACACCCACTAAGGTATAGTAAGATTGCACTACAAATATCAAAGCAATATACCCCCAAATGAAAAAAACGGAATGACAAATGTCTAAAACCGGTAAAAAAAACCCTGTCAGCACCTTGCCACAGCTCTGCTGTGGCCCTACCTGCCCTTAGGGAATGATTCTGTGGGAATAAAGCTTCAATTGGGCCCCTGAAGAGTACCAGGACCTCTGGGGACTTTGCTTGCTGCTTACCTGCATCAACTAAGTGCGCAACTGAGGCGTGAAAATAGGCCCCGCCCCTCTCACTCGATGTTGCTGGGGCCTACACAAAAACCTTTTCTTGAAAGCCATGTGGGTTATAAAACCCCTTAAAAAAGCCAAGTGTACCCTCAAACATAAGTCCCATAAAAATAAAGACTGTACTCCCAGAAGACACAAACGTTTGCCCAATATATTATACACAAACTGAGTGCCCATAAGATTAGCCCTGTATGTAAACTAGTAATGCCTTTCCTTATATAACTAGGATTACTGCTTACCCTTCCCCTAATGGGGAAACTGTCAGCCTTTCTGAGTTAACACAGTCTCTGCAGAAAAAATGACTGAACATACCTCATTGTTGTAAAGCAAGAAACCGTTCCTCACACTGAAGTTTTCCTGTACTCCTCAGCTTCTGTGGGAACAGCAGTGGACCTTAGTTACAAATGCTAAGATCATCCTCCAGGCAGAAATCTTCATCTCTGTCCTGCCTGAGAGTAAATAGTACAACACCGGTACCATTTAAAAATAACAAACTCTTGATTGAAGATAAAATAAAAACTAACAGTTTAACACCTCTTCTCTTTACCCTTCCAGCTTAGAGCCAGCAAAGAGAATGACTGGGGGGTGGAGTTAAGGGGGGGGCTATATAGACAGCTCTGCTGTGGTGCTCTCTTTGCTACTTCCTGTTAGGAAGGACAATATCCCACAAGTAAGGATGAATCCGTGGACTCGGTACATCATGCAAAAGAAATATTTAACATTCCAATGTTCTTCACATAGAATTCAATGTTCTTTTTATTTTTAAACATATATTTCTATCAATATCTGATTATTTTTTTTGTAAAATATATTTCTACCAAAATATACAGGTATATATATACCTGATATCCATATATATATATATATATATATATATATATATATATATATATATATATATATATATATATATATATAAACAATGAATAGACTGCAGAACTCCTGGATATCAATTCAATAATTTATTACAAGCTCACAAACATAGGCGACGTTTCGGGCAGTGCCCTTTCTCAAGCCTATATATACATACACACACACACACATATATATATATATAATATATGCATACACACATACATATATATATATATATATATATATATATATATATACTTTTTAACCCTTAGAGAAATATTTTATTTATATTTATGAGTATATTTTTCATCAGAAAGTGTATATATGAGTGTAACACTTTATTTTAATATATTTATGTTGTGTTTGGTTTTCAATATTTTGTTTACCCCTTACACATTATGCTTGGGGGCCAATTTATCAAGTGCCGGGCGGCGGACAGGCTTCGCTGTAGCGAATCATGTCCGTCCGACATCACTAAATGCCGACAGCATATTGCAGTCGGCCACCAAAAAGGTGGCGGACAAGTTAAGGAACAGCGGTGTTACGACCGCTGCTTCTTAACTTATGTTTCCAGAAACTACTGGCATAGAAAGCAGCATCCACTGCTTCTTAAATCTACCCCTAGGTCTTCAGTTGCGCTGGCCAGATGAGTGCAAATTCTGTTTGCGCACTCAAGCGCACCCATTTACTTTAAACTTGTAATACGCATGCAAGTTAGTGTGGTCACAATATCGCTTATTGCAACCCATGCTAATTTTAGCGCACCACTTGCAATCTGGCCCTATGTCGCCTTTTTTTAAATTTATTTATTTTTTAAAAAGGTTTGGACAGATGTGCTGGGAGTGCAATAGGACCCACTTAGGTAAAAAATATGTATTATAAAGGCAACATTTGAGAAACATTTACTATCCCTGCAGGCGGACAGGTTCGAAAGTAGTGAACTTCTCAAGCTGCAATCGCCACTTACGATATTGCATTGCACAGCAAAAGAGGTTTCTTGTGCAATGCCGCCCCCTGCTCCAGTGCCCTCTGCTCCGGGGCTAGAGTAGGGAATAGCAATCACCCTGTTGGGGTGAATGATCTTGCCACCTCTGTGGTGGCAGAGAAGATAAAGAAGCGGTTTCTGCTTCTTAAAAATGTAGCAGCAGACTTGCTTATGCGAACCTGCACCAAATAGCCGAAAAAAGCTTAATAAATCTAGCCCTTTGTATATTTCGTTTCATTTACTGTCCCTTTAAACAGGAACTGTGCAGAAGTGGAAAAACACATTCATATCAGATTTCACACAGTGAAGTAAAATATTCTGAACTTTTGCATTAATAATATTATTGTCAGCCTAAACACTCAGCTGTCTTACCTGGAACAATAATTTAAGCAAGCAGAATATAAAATATGGCTATTACTGTTAACACACCACAGAAGACATCTTATTTGAGTAGAAGAATCATTATTTATGAAGGCCTTAGACTAATCAGGCAGGCCTTTTTCTATTTCCCATGAGTCTCTTTTTTTATTCCTTTTTGATCCTCCTATACAATCCTAATGAGATTTTTAATTGAACTTTATAGGTACCCTTTGAGGACCACAGACCTCACAATCAATCTAGAGTGCTGTAAACTATTTGAAGTTTTGCTTGCAAAAAGGTGAGACACCTTTCTTGTCCTTAGCATAATTTGAAGTGAGGATGTTGCATCTATCAGCTCCTGGCTGCACCTTAAAACCTTCTCATAAAGTTGAAGGTCACTGTATGAATTATGCGGAGCCATAGAACTACAAAGGCAAAATTGTAGACCATGTACGCCAGGAATTAAGCATCAGCCTGACAACACTTGACAGAAAATATGGATTTTTTTTGCTATTTGGTACTAAAAAAGAACGCTTTTATTTTGTCCTTGTATTTAATTCTTATTAGAAATAATGATTTTCAGTAAATTTTAACTCTTTGTTCCCCCTCTCTCAAGCTCTGCAAACCCTACATCTTTACAAATGTTTATGACAGATGACATTTGCTGAAACATATGCCAAAGGTTACAGATTATAATGGGCATAACCTATAAACATTTTATTGTAGCGTATTGTTATAGCAAGTGATGCAATGCTAACGTGTCCTCCGTAGTATATACCTAATTCTAAGCGAACAGTTTGTGGTAATAACACAGGAGTTTAGTGGTTTTGTTCTTTATGTCATTTCTAGGGTTGCCACCTTTTCTGGAAAAAAATACCAGCCATGCTAATTTGCATTCATTTGCATAAATAATTATTTAGCATAATTTAGGAACTAAAGCTGTTAGGACTGATATTACATTATCATTGATTTACAATCACATTCTAATAGATTTAGAAGAAGTTTCCCCCATTATCTTTATTTCCATATTTATTCTTCATTTTCAACTTTGACCTGAGCCTTAAAAATACTCTATGATTAGGGCTCAAGCCGAAACGTGTCAGACGCTGACTGCTGACACCTATTTATTTATTCTTTTTAACTTTATCCTCAGTTTTTGCATTCATTATGCATTTTTTAACGAATTTACAAATAAAATGTCACTTTTAACTTTTCTCTGCCGACCTATGCTTGTTTCTTGTGGACTGTTGCCTATTTGACAACGGCCGGCATAGAGATAATATTACCCGGTATACATATAGGTCTCGGGCTGTGACTCCGTCTACATGACTTGGAACGCACAGTGATGACGTCATCAGTTACTTCCAAGAAACCAGCACCTGCATCAAGAGCTATGGAGAGAACACAGGCACACGGATGTAAGGTATGAAATATCTCTTCATTGTTGGGAACATAGGTTATTACTCCTGAATTCATACACTTACCGCCCGGGGTACCGGTACACATAACTGCACTAGCAACTTGGACGCTAACACTAGGAGGCTGGTTTTTAGGCTACTATATCGGACAAGGTTTGGATAAGTTAGCGCATGTATATTGATACACTCGAAGCTCTAACTGGTTGTACCGTCACAAATAACTTGACATACATGCCTTGTATTGCATTTTTATCAATCTTTTGTTTTTTGCTGCTTCTTAACAATACTGCCAGTATAATACCGTCTGGGTGGTAACCCTAGTCATTCCATACCCTTAAACATATAATTTTTTAGGAAAAGTCAGTAGAAGCGGGACCAAAGCTATACCACAGACGTGGCCGACAATGTCATGCGGTTAAGCAGAATTTGAAAATGTTATTGGTGGAGCTGGAGCAGTCCTTGGAAATTGGGACATTTACTGTGAGGGGAACTGTGGGTAGAATTCCTCACCCGTGACAATCCTGCAATATTCAAGACAGCTGGGAGGTATGCCATTACAGTGTGTTAGAATTGTCACCATTTGAACTAGCTAAGCAGTCTGCAGCAGGGAATATCTCCCGGACCATGAGAATTCTGCAATATTCAAGACAGTTGGGAGCTCTGTGTATATGATAAATGCAGAAAATCCTTTTATTTTTTTTAAACTTTCATTTGATAAACAAAAATTAACCTATGAACTATGGGTAGGTGGACTCGTTGGAAGTTTTACAAGTCCAGTCCGGTGGTTTTGGGTGTGGTTAGGCAGTTGTGGGACGTAGCCTGCCTAAAAGGACGGAATCAGGGCGTAGTTATTTTTACCTTTTGTACCCCTCCTCCGCAGCCTAATGGGGGTGCAAAATAGGAGATTGGGGGTGCTTGCTTCCCCTAGAACTGCCAGTGTAAGTATCTATTTATCTATACATCTGTCTGTCTGTCTTACACCCTGTCTGTCTACCTCTATCAAACGATCAGACTAAAGAGATGTGAAGCGTGACAAATTGACAACAAAATCTGATCTGCGTGTTGGTAAATGTCACTCTGACTTACCATACCAAGAACAGATTACACATATGATTTGTATGTTACAGCTGACTCAAGATTCTGACATTTTGGACAAAAGGATATTTTTTTCCCAGATGTATCAGCACTTCACAATACTCAGACATAATGTCTTTATACTTCTTTATGTTGACACCATCACAGGTTGAGAATGTCACAGAAATAAAATGACCTTAAAAGTTAAAGAAAAAAAAGCAACGCTCTTAAAGCCACAATTGGCCTATTTGTCAGAGAAAAAAAAAGAAAAATGGCAGAAGTGCTGAAAAAAACCAACAGTCCTCTGGGAAATAAAAATTAAACCACTATATTACCATAGTTCATAATAAAAACTGACTCTCTGGAATAAAATCTATTTCTTTTTTTACTAAATGTGATTGTTGTATTCGCAATAAAACTTTATTAACTTAAATTAAGACAATGTAATTTGTTGTGGATAAATTGTGCATTACAATATATATACAGTATATATATATATATATAGATATATATATATATATATATATATACAGATGTACCTCGGAGATATTGCGGGTTTGGTTCTAGACCATCGCAATAAAGCGAGCATAGCAAAAAAGTGAGTTACACTCATTTTTTGTTCTCCTGTGCATATAAAAGTTGTATTTACACTAAACTGTAGTCTATTAAGTGTAATTCTAAAAACAAACAAACAATGTAAATGCCTTTGTTACAAAATATGTTATTGCTAAAAAATGCTATCTATCATCTGAGCCTTCAGTGAGTCTATGGGGCGGATTTAATAAGCAGCTGCTCCTTAAGTTGTCTGTCACCTTTTAGGTGGCGGACTGCAATCATCCCAATCAGATACGATCACAATGAATGACACCCCTGCTAGCGGCTGATTGCCAGCAAATGTGCAGGGGGCGGCATTGCACAAGCATTTCACAAGAAATGCTTGTGCAATGCTAAATGCTGACAGCGTATGCAGTCGGCAATTAGCGATGCCGGGTGGACATGATTCGCCACATCGAATCATGTCCGCCTGGCATTTGTTAGATTTACCCCATAATCTTTTTGCTGGTGGTGTGTATCTACAGGTGTCTGTATATATGTGTATTTATGTGTTTATATGTGTATATATATTAAAAAAATGGCATCAATAAACTTGCTCGACACAGGGTTACTACAAACCTTCAATTTGTAAAAATAGCAATATCTGTGAGGCGCAATAAAGCAAAGCGAAATAAAACAAGGTATGCCTGTATATATTTTTCTTCCTATCTATGGCTATAGAGTTGTTTGGATTTGATTTTTTAATTGAAAATCCATTTGTCTGCTATTTCCTATGGGGAACGCCTTGGGGACAGCAAAGAAGCAGCTTGATAGCATCTTAATCTTAAATAAAGTTAAACAGCTACTGCTACAAGCCAGCAGCAAAACTAAAAGAATATATATATTTATATATTTTTTATCTTTTTTTTTAATGGTGTCAGGATTGTCAGGAAGAAAAGTAAAGATTACTTGCTTATCAATCAACTGAAGCAATCAAATGACATGGACGGAGAAAAAAAAGCCATTGCCGCCTTCAGAGTTTAACCGTCATGAACAAATAAACTAAATTTGTTAAAGAGGATGCTCACTTTGAATTTTCAAATGTATGTAAAGAATACAGCAACATTTATGAATTTTTGCATTTAACAGAGGTCGCGTTTGCATTGCACGTAACTCATAATACCAGCATACATTTGTATGTGTAGGTATTACAAAGTGGAGTGCAAATATCGCTTTAGTGAAAGCGAAATTTTGTGCTCCACTAGTAATCTGGCCCTTAAGGGCCGATTTATCAAGCGCTGATATATCAAGCTCGCAAGAAACAGAAGTTATGAAGCAGCGGTCTAAAGACCGTTGCTTCATAACTTGTCCGCCTGCTCTGAGGGTGCGGACAGAAATCCACCCGATCGAATACATTGCTAGCAGCCGATTGGGGGCAACATTGCACCAGCAGTTCACAAGAATGCTGTCGGCATTTATCGGTTTGAAGCGGAAATGATATGCTACATCGTATCATGTCCACTCGCACAATGATAAATATACCCCTTAGGCCTCTATTTATCAAGCCGTCAACTGCAAATACGCTGGAATTCCACAGCGTATTTGTGGCGAGGCTGATTCGCCTTAGTTATCAAAGGCTAGAGACCGGCAAAAGTAGAATATAGTGACGTAAGCTACGATCCGCTGGTCTCAGTCCGACACAGATCGATTCTTACTTCACTACAGATGTTCCGAACGCAAGTTCGGGACAATCTGACTACTTTTGGTAGTTATTAAATAACTAGCAGGTACATTCGGCACTATTCCAGCCCAGCGTAACTGGTTTTCACGGATCCCATAGGAATCAATGGGAGTCTGACAGCAGCGAGAGCTCATGTTCGCTGCTGCCCGATATCCCATTGATTTCTATGGGAGATGTCTGCACCTAACACCCTAACATGTACCCCGAGTCTAAACACCCCTAATCTGCCCCCCTACACCACCTAAATAAAGTTATTACCCCCTAAACCGCCGCTTCTGGACCCCGCCGCCACCTACATTATATGTATTACCCCCTAAACCGCCGCTCCCGGAGCCACCCGCACCGAAATAAAGTTATTACCCCCAAAACCGCCACTCCTGGACCCCTCCGCAACTATAATAAATATATTAACCCCTAATCTGCCGCCCCCTATACTGCCGCCACCTATATTAAAGTTATTAACCCCTATCCTGCGGATCCCGGACCCCGCCGCAACTAAATTAAATGTTTTTTTTTTTTAGAAATATTTATTTATTGTTTTCTCTTTAACAACAACATAAAATCGCAGAAAATCAATAACAATAGCATCTTGAAAAATATATCATACATTGGATTTCCATACAAAAACAAGTTCAAACATATGCAAGAGTTCAAACTCCCGTAATAGCTTTACCTTATATATATAAAAGAAATCATCATAAATACCTAACCAACTGGATAGGATACTCTTTAGTAGGCAAAAAAACTAATACGGTTCTCGAGTTCCAACTCCTTTCCTAATCCTTCCTTAGGAAAATATATGCATCAACAGATAAATAGCCATGAAAAAAAACAAGAAAATAACGAAACAAGACATACACAAAAAAAAAGAAAAAACCCCCCCACAAATTATAATATATATTTCCCCTCTCCTCTCCCCCGCACCTCCGCCTCCGCTATCCCTGATGAAATTCCCCACAAAATTATACTATCCATTCATATGGGAAAATATTCAATAGTGTAAGTTCCGCAAAACTCACTGATGATAAAAAAGGAGAAAGGATCAATTTTTGGAGCGTATTTGGATAAGATAAAATTACAGGAGACCATCTCCAAAGAAATTTCTTAATACTATTCTCGAAAGCATCATGGAGATGGTGTGATTCAAAAAGGATTTGATCTTGAAGTATTTTAAAAACCGTGGCTAATCCTGGTACATATCTAGCTTTCCAGTTTTTAAGTATGCCATATCTAACAGCCAGAATTATTGTATTTAGACTATTTATTGTACTACTATTGAAAGCATCTTTTCGCGGGTATAAAAAAATAATATCCTCCGCAGATAGTCCTATTGTAACTTTGTATAATTTATTAAACCAGAAGATAATTTTCAGCCACAATTGTCTAACTTTAGGGCATGACCAAAACATATGCAGTGTATCTGCTCTAATATGTGCACAACGTGGGCATATATTAGCCGAGGCGGGATAAAACTTAGCTAGTTTCCATGGAGAAAGATAAAAATTATTAATTAGTTTCATATGTGATTCATTCCAAGCTACCGGGGTTTTACATTTGCGTAATGACTCAAAGCTCTGTTTAATTGTTCCATGATCTACCGCAGGAATTAGGGGAGACCAAGATTTACAGATATTGTCAAAGATAAGCAAGCTCTGCTTATTCAGCATAATGTCATACATCAAAGAGATCGAAGAGTCCCCTGTTGTGAATTTTTGTATACAAGGCTTAATCTCCGCCCAGGCTAAAAAAGAGGTAGCATACCAATTCTGCTCTGAGATGAAATGACGGATTTGAAAAAAGGCAAATAAACTAGATCTAGATAATCCAAATTTACTGAAGATAGCTTCTGCCGATAACATTTGATAGTTTTCATCAAGAAGTTGTTTTACATGGCATAACCCTTTTTCGGCCCAGTCTTTAAAGACTTTCTGATATAAACCTGGAAGAAAGCTTGGATTCTTTAAAATCGGCAGAAATTCAGAGACGGAGTAATCTAACTCTAAAATTCCACAAAATTTTTGCCAAGCGTGTACTATATTTTTGATAGAGATAAGATAGCTCACATTCTGCGGCAGTTTCTGTACTTGTACATGTAGGATAGCTTTTAGAGAAAACGGGGCAATTAGATAAGATTCTATTTCTTCCGATGCTACTATATTAGCTCCGGTGAGCCAATCTATCGCTGTTTTGGCCATGGCAGCCAGATTATACAGTTGAAAATTAGGAAGAGCAAGTCCTGCTGCTCCAGTACTTTGCATTAATCTTGCAAGCGCGATTCAAGGCTTTTTTTTATTCCAAATGAATTTGGAAAAAAGGGCATTAATTAATTTCAGATCCTTATTTAGTATAAATAGAGGAAGATTCTGCAAAGGATACAGCAAGCGAGGAAAGATGATAGATTTAATTAGGCTAACTCGTGCTATCAAAGATAATGGAAACGCCATCCAAAGTTGCAAATCGGCTTGAATCTTTTGAAATAGAGGCCCAAAATTATCTTTATACCAGAAAGTAGGGTTTTTATGCAAGACTAAACCTAAATATTTAATAGCATTGACGCGTTTAAAGGGAACCTTGGTAGCTACTATCTCTGTGTTATTAAAACACAATAATTCGCTTTTTTCAAGATTTATCTTGTACCAAGAAAAGGAGCTAAAGCTTTTCAAAATTTTTAAAACAGTCGGTATAGCCTGTTGCAAGTTGACTAAAAAAACCAGCACATCATCCGCATATAACAATGTTTTAAGGTACTGTGTACCAAATGGAATTCCACATAATGCTTCTCTAAATCGTATTGCTAGTGGTTCCAAAGCAATATTGAAAAGAACAGGGGACATGGGACACCCCTGTCTAGTGCCTCTCTGTAATATTATTTTAGGAGATAATGAGCCATTAATAAGTAAGAAGGAAATTGGATTATGATACAACCTATGGATAAAATATACAAACTCTCCATTAAACCGAAACTGTTCTAATACCCTAAATAGATATTCCCAAACAATAGAATCAAATGCTTTAACAGCATCCAGGGAAAGAATAGCCAAATCTTGCCATAAAGTTTTTTTATTACCCTGGTCAGCATTCCAAGCGTAATCTAGAACATTAATTAATTTACGAATATTTTTTGTTGGGTTTCTATTAGTCATAAAGCCAGTTTGATCTGGATGTATAATTTTATGTATACAAATAGACACTCTCGAAGCAATGATGGAAATTAATAGTTTGTAATCTATATTTAGAACAGAAATTGGTCTATAAGAGGCCGGGTCTTCAGCATTTCTATCTTTCTTTAAGATAAGTGAGATATTTGCCGCTGAGAAGTAATTTGAGATAGGATTCTGTGTGCAAAAATAAAAATTAAAAAGTTTTTCTAACGTCGACAGAATATCATCACCTAAGCATCTATAAAATTCAGCAGGGAATCCATCTGGTCCTGCCGCCTTATTCAACTTTAAATTATCTATGGCTTTTCTAATTTCTTCCGATGAAATTGGAGCATTTATTGCTAATAGATCCTCAGCCGAAAGTTTGGGTATCTTTATCATATTCAGAAAACTATCTTGATTCGTAATATCAGTTTCCACTGTGGAATAAATCTGTTGGTAATACGCGTAAAAAGCTTCTAGAATGTCTTTAGTTTCCGTAGACCTACCTCTATCTGTTTGAATGGCGAGGATCAGATTCTTCTTTTTTCTAGCTTTAGTAAGTCTGGCCAAATATTTGGCCGAACAACCATGGACACCTCTAAAATAAAGATTTATTTTGGCTTCTTCCTCTACAAGTTTTTGTTTAAGAAAAAAATCTCTTTCCTTTCTCTTGTCTCTATATTTTCCCCAATTGGCCGCCGTACGGTTTAAACAAAACTTTCTATACGCATTTCTAACTTGATTTGTAATTTGAATTTCTCGTGCTCTCCTCTTTTTTTCCCTATACTTACAAACAACTGAATCTCTCCCCGTAATACTGCCTTATATGCCTCCCAGAAAATGTCCGGTTTGTCAAGATAGTGTATGTTCTCAGTATAATATCGCTGCCAAGATGCTTTCAAGTAGCTAATAAATTTGGGATTAGTATATAGATAACGGGGGAAAACAAATCTAGCTGTTTTAATCCTTTCCTTATTACCTAAGGGAAAAAATAGATAGATAATAGCATGATCTGATACTATGATATCCTGAATCTCAATCTCTAAATCTAAATCTCTAGATAATATTTCAGAGATTAAAAAAAAATATATTCTAGAAAAGGTTGCATGTGTTTTCGACTCACATGTGAATGACAGCTTATCAGGGTTTTTTAATCGCCAAATGTCTACTAATTTTAGACTGGTATACAATCGTTTTAAAAATTTTGCATTTCTATCATAGTCTGGTCTATTTTTCTTGGAAAGTCTGTCCAAAACTGGACCGAGTGTAGCATTAAAGTCTCCCCCGAGTATTAAATTCTCAGTAGAAAATGGAAATAATTTCAGTTTTATTTTTTCCCAGAAATCTCTGGAGAAGTTATTAGGGGCGTATACATTACATATCACTAGCTTTATATTATTTAGTTGGATTTGCAACAGAATATATCTAGCTACTGGGTCTATGTCTACTTTGACTATCTTGTAATTTAACTCTTTATGTAGCAAAATAGCTAGCCCGCATTTTCTGGTTCGCCCGGCAGTAGAAATAACTTCACCTACCCACTTTATCTTCAATTTTGCTGCTTCTTGCTCGTTAAGATGGGTCTCTTGCAGGAGAACCATATCAGAATTATGCTTCGCTAGTGTTTTAATAACGAGTTTACGCTTAATGGGGGAAGTTATTCCCCCTATATTCCATGATAATATTCTAATTCCCTCACCCATCTGTCCACAAAAATTCAACAGAGATTAGGACAGGAGGCCTTTCCGGAGAATAAACCCAAAATACAGCACAGGGAAGGGGAATACATGAGGGGCGGGGGCGGGAGAGAGCGAAGGAGAAAAAAAAAAAGCACAAAAAGACATCCCGAATAGGGCCACATAACATATATTCAAAATCTCTAATACTAACTAATATAAACATCATAATATCCCTATATAAAAGGTCTGACCCGGGTTTGACCTATTTACTCTATCTTATCAGCTGACATACACAGTAAGGAAAGCTATATGTTGTCCAGGTATGTTTTGACTTCTGAGACGTCTTTAAAAGAACGTCTTGTGCCTTGATCTTCAACAATAATCCGTGCAGGATAGATCATCCGTGCTTTTAACCCCTTATTTATTAATTGTATACAGTATGGGGCCATTGATCTTCTTTTAGAAGAGGTCTCAGAAGAAAAGTCCTGGAACATTAATATCCTGGAATTACCAAATAACGGGGGGTCAGCTGCTTTAAATAACCTCAAAAGTTCCAGTTTATCTTGGTATTTTAAACATTTGAACAGGCAAACTCTATTCTTTAGGACTCCATCTGGAGAGGTTTTCCTAGGACCCAGTCTATGTGCCCGTTCAATCATAAGTGGTAAAAGATGGGAAGACATCCCTAGTGCCAGGGGTAAAGTAGTGGAAGCGAATTTTAGCAGATCTTCATATTCTAAAACTTCCGGGAGACCAACTAATCTGATATTGTTGCGCCTGGAGCGATCTTCAAGATCCTCCAGGCGCAGCTGCATGTTTTTAATTTTGGTCTCCTGTTTCTGTGTTATCTCGGTAAGTGTATGAGTTTGATCTTCTACATCAGAGATTCTAGTCTCTGCCTCTGCTAGTCTGGCTGAAAATTGTCTCACTTCAGATGACAGTGTACCTAGGTCAGTAGAAATTGAGCCTAATTCTTTTTTAATAACTTCAAATTGAGGAGAAAATAAAGCTGAAATTTTGGATATGAGTTCTTGCAGGTCAAGAGAGCTCTTGCTAGTCTCAATTGAACTATCAAGACTGGTATCAGGTATTTTATTATTATTTTTTTTCTTTCGTTTTCGCAGGCATTATGGGTGAATTAGCTTTCACCTGAGTGATATATTTTTCCATAAAAAAAGTGCATTAATTAAAAAAAGAAAAAGCCTGAAGGCCAGAAAAATCTGTCTGAACACACATGAATCTATACAACCTGTGTATATCTAAATACAACTATATGGGGCACACCCCTTTACCCTCCCTGCACCTAATAAAAATAAAATAAACAAATATATGTGTGATATACATGTGCCAAAAAAAAAGAAGGCCTGCGAAACACCAAGTACACCTGGCCAGTCAAGAGTATACTCTCAGACTTCTATCCCTCTGATCCTTTTTAGCAAAGTATTTAAGATAGGTATACAAAAAAACACAGCTTTTCACTTCCTAATGATATTTTCTAACACAGAAATAATGTCTTACAATATAATCCAGGGGTCTATTTTGTCGCAAGGTTAATTGGATGGCACTTAACTAAAGCATCCCTAAACCAATTTCAGAATGTATAAATGAGTTAACTAGTATTGCCAACCACCTTGCACCTATACAAAAAAATTTATAGCACAGAGTTACACATACAACTATACATAACTTCCTCTGTATATATATCTCTTACAAGAAAGGACACCCTATTGTGCCCACACACTAATTAGGATATTATTTAACATTGACTCCACATATCCTAGCTAGCAGTGTCTTCTTACTCTTCAACATTCATAAAGACAGGCATATATGAAATCTCTAGGCAGGGGAAAACTCCAAACTTGACGTTAAAGTCTATAAGTAATTTTAGGCAGACTACGCCCAAAGAGATCCTCCTGAGATTGACTTTGATTGGGAGTCTGTATCATCCAGGGAAACAAACAGAAGAAAAAAAAAGCCTCAGCCTCGAATTTTACTTTCTTTAGCAGGCAGGAGCCATTTCTATAAAGAGCTTACTCTATTGATAATGCAAGGCAAAACAAGGCTAGAGGGGCTACCAAAAAGTTCCAGGTGTAAAACTATGTCTACAAACAACTTGCTGATCTGGGAAAATGCTTCTTATGATGAGATTGTAAATAAAGTCAAATTATAACGTCTTTCCTCAAAGGCAAGCTTGCAAATCACAAAGTTCAGCGTCTATAAAACAGAGGTGCACAAAGATTTATAATTGCACTCACATAAATCTGCTTGGTTGCGTGGTATTGGGATCTGGAAACCTCCCCAAAATAGCTGCCTTCAAGCTTTCAGCTGTACCGCTCGTTCTCCTTCTGAGGCTAGAGGTCTCTTTTACTCTTGCGCGTCTGCAGCGCTACGATGTATCAAGCCTGGTGTATCAGAATATTTCACCACACCTCTCCATCCCATTAGTTGATTCTGAGGGCTCGTCTGCACCGTGCTCCCTGATTGGACACCGGGCTTTCACTGAACTCATCCACCTCCTGTAGCTGCAGGTATCTGAAGGGCTGCTGCGGTCCGTGGCGGCAAAGCACAAAGCAGGTAACAATGCCCTAGGAGGTCTTACAACCCCACAACGGGCATGCCGCGCTCTTGTTCCGCAACAGTCTGGCCAAGGATTTCTTGGTTTGCAAGGCTTACGGGGGTTCCGGACTGTGCAACCAGGCACACAGCTGTGGGAGACCAGAAAAAAAAGCCCAAGCTCACTCCAGATAGGGTCGCAGGATATATCCTGTATAGTAGTAGGTTTCACCCTTGTTAGGACACTGGGAAATTGTTTGCAGCTATAGCGAAATTGCGGCTCTGTCACCTGAGCCTGTATTATAGCGCCGGGGGGTGTGACTGCGAGGGCCTGGGTAGAATAGCCTGTCTCTCTAGGGTGCAGTCCGCATCAGCAACGAGAGCAACCACAGGTGGGATTAGCTGACAGAGGCTGGCTGAGCTCCACTTTACACGCCGACTTTCTGCGTGTGCTCTACTCAGCACAGCTCCTCCCACTGGAAACACTCCCCGGACAAGAACTTTCCGACATTGATTTCTCAACTGTTTATTATCTATTGTCTTGCCAAATTAAATGTTTAACCCCTAAACCGCTGCAACTAAATTAAATATTTAACCCCTAAACCGCCGCTCCCGGACCCCGCCGCCACCTATATTAAACTTATTAACCCCTAAACCTAACACTAACACCCCCCTAACTTAAATATTATTTAAATAAATCTAAATACTTATTACAATTATTAACTAAATTATTCCTATTTAAAACTAAATACTTACCTGTAAAATAAACCCTAAAATAGCTACAATATAACTAATAATTATATTGTAGCTATTTTAGGATTTATTTTTATTTTACAGGCAACTTTGTATTTGTATTGTATTTGTATTTATTTTAACTAGGTACAATAGCTATTAAATAGTTATTAACTATTTAATAGCTACCTAGTTAAAATAACTACAAAATTACCTGTAAAATAAAACCTAACCTAAGTTACAAATACACCTAACACTACACTATCATTAAATTAATTAAAAAAATAACTACAATTACCTAAAATTAAATACAATTGTACCTAGTTAAAATAAATACAAAGTTGCCTGTAAAATAAAAATAAATCCTAAAATAGCTATAATATAATTATTATTTAGTATTTAGTTTTAAATAGGAATAATTTAGTTAATAATTGAAATATGTATTTAGATTTATTTAAATAATGTTTAAGTTAGGGGGGTGTTAGTGTTAGACTTAGGTTTAGGGGTTAATAAGTTTAATATAGGTGGCGGCGGGGTCCGGGAGCGGCGGTTTAGGGGTTAAACATTTAATTTAGTTGTGGCGGGGTCCGGGATCTGCAGGATAGGGGTTAATAACTTTAATATAGGTGGCAGCGGCATAGGGGGCGGCAGATTAGGGGTTAATAGGTATAATGTAGGTGGCGGCGGGGTCTGGGAGCGGCGGTTTAGGGGTTAATATATTTATTATAGTTGCGGCGGGGTCCAGGAGCGGCGGTTTAGGGGGTAATAACTTTATTTAGGTGTGGGGGGCTCCGGGAGCGGCAGTTTAGGGGGTAAAACAGTATAGTTTAGTGTGGGTGCTTAGTGACAGGCTAGCAAGAAAGCTGTGAAGAAGTCGATGAGCAGCGAGATCGATGACTGTCAGTTAACAACAGTCCGCTGCTCATCGCTCCGTACTTGGTGCGCGGCTTCTTGACAGCTTTCTTGATAACTTTGGCGAACGTATTCAGGTCAGCGGCGGCGATGGTAGGCGAGCTTAGGCAAGCATATTGGGCCGGCGAATGCAGGTAAGTAGACGGCTTGATACATAGAGGCCTCAGTGTTTAATGTCCCTTTAAATAAATGTAACAATTTCTACCCTGAGGCAGCTGCAGAGTATCTGCATCCAAACTAACAGACACAGCAGTTGCAGCGCAAAAAGCTCTGCACCTTTTTTTTTACCAAGAAAATAGCATAAAAAACCTATAGCGATTTGTTTTAAAAAGTGTAGGTTTCTGTGTGTGAGGATGGGGAGCTAGTTATGGTCAATCCTATTTCAGTTATTTTCCATCCCTCGGTGGTAGTATAAAAAATTTGTGTTGGCTAATATAATGCCACAGTTTGATTATATTACAGACTTCAGAGCTGCTTTAGGGGAAAGGGTTTCCTGCTCATTCCCATACTTATAGTTTGCAGTGGAAAGCCGCTAACACTATAAAACAGAAATCTTTTATTTATACAGTAATAATATTACACTGCATTCCGCGAGTCTTCAAGGTGCATTCCTATTAAAATGTGCAAAGCTATAGCTCACAATTTAACCCATTAAGGAAACCAGAAGCATTCTATTTTAAGGCCACTTGGGAAATGCACATTATATAGTTAGATTTTAGATTTGTTCTTTTGCCGATCTATAAATTCTATTTTGTTTTTATTAGCTGTATGTAAATTTTATTTTGTTAAAGGGACATAAATATAATAAAATATTTTAATATTCATTTTTTTATTGCATTATTGCTTGCATAGAACTGTTGGTTCAACCCCTGGAAAAAGGTTAAGCACATAGTTAAAGCTCCACAGCAGCAATGCACTACTGGGAGTCAGCTGAACACATATTGGTAGCCAATCACAAGAGGCATTTGTAGCTACAAGGAACTAGCTAGCTCCCTGTAGTGCACTGCTGCTCCCAATCTCACCTAGGTGTGCTTTCCAGAAAAGGATACCAAGAGAACAAACTACATGTAATAATTGAAGTGAATTAAAAAGTTTCTTAAAATTCCAGTCTGTATCTGATCCATGATACTTTACTTTTAATGCCATGTCCCTTTAGACTCTCAGTAAACAATACTGTATTACCTTTCCACGTGAAAAGTTTAAAGGGACACTGAACACAAATTTTTTATTTTGTGATTCAGATAGAGCATGAAATTTTAAGCAACTTTCTAATTTACTCCTATTATCAAATTTTCTTAATTCTCTTGGCATCTTTATTTGAAATGCAAGAATGTAAGTTTAGATGCTGGCCCATTTTTGGTGAACAACCTGGGTTGTCCTTGCTTTTTGGTGGATACATTCATCCACCAATAAAAAAGTGCTGTCCAGAGTCTGAACCCAAAAAATAGCTCAGATGCCTACTTTTTCAAGTAAAGATAGCAAGAGAACGAAGAAAAAATGATAATAGGAGTAAATTAGAAAGTTGCTTAAAATTGCATGCTCTATCTGAATCACGAAAGAAAAAAATTGCGATCAGTGTCCCTTTAAACATTGACAGCTCAAATAATAAATGTACTTACGTCCCTCGTTCCTTCTTTTTTCATGTGCACTATTATATTATATAGAAATATTTTGGATTTGTTTTCTTGTAGATCTTAAAATCCTGTTTTATTTAATATTTTTTCTGTAAATTTAAAATGGCTTATTTTATTAAAGGGACATAAATATGTAATAAGATAATGCTCTAACGAATTAGAACACTTTCTTATTGTGGTATTGCTTCACCTATGTGTTTAATACTAGCCAACATTTATTAGCCGCCATTAAATCCATCAAAATGTTCCTTCAAGCTGCAGATCCCCTGACTAGGGTAAATGTCCAAGTTTATGGACTGACCAGCTCTGCCCACAGCAGACTAGAGTCCACCCAGCCCAGCGAACTTCACTCCTGCCCTGCCCATTTATTTGTTGCCTCTGTATTGTTTGTGCTTATACTGCAGCTGGGTGTGCTATGTTCTAACTGCTGGATACCCCATTACTGAATATTGGACTGTAATCTCTAGTTCTCTGCTGGTTCTTCTGTTGAGTAGGACTGATTATTTGTTGCTGACCTTGTCGTTCTTGGTTATTTCTCTTGCCTTGCACTCTTGTTTTGACGGATCTCTTTTTACTAATTCCTGGGTTGTTTATGAATACATTTTCTGTTAAAGGGCTATAACGGTTGAAAAATACCATGCTCTAGTTCGTTAGAGCATGTCATTTTAAAACTATAGACCCTAGACTGCTGTGTGTTTAACCCTTGCAAAGGGGTTAAATACCTAATATAATTGTCGCTTGGGGGCACAGCGCTAGTTGTACATATGAGTCATATGACTAGCGCTGTTGATTGGGTCAGCAGCAGTTTCTGCTCTGGACCAGCAGTGCTCCATGGGTCCCGAGCGGCACTTCTATTGTGCGTTTAACGTCTTTGCCTGGGTTTAACACACAGTAGAGTAATGAATTAGGTCATTTTTAAACTATTATGGCCCTTGATTTCTGAGGTGTCTCCTGCTACTGAAGGTGTTGTCTTATATTTAATTATTTATATGTTCCTGAAGAGAGTAAAGTCACAGAAGCTGTCCAGTGGCCAAGAGTGGTCTTTAGAAACATCCCACCCTGGCTTCTGGGTGCTCTCTGGAATTGACGCAACTTCTGTGACAATCCTACGGTCTTTGTTTGTGTGTCACATTTTTCTGTAATAAATTGTTCCTGTAAACGCTTTTTACAGTTTAGGTAATAGAGATGATTTACAAAGTGAGAAAATTGGTTTTCAAAATCTTCATGTTAAAATGAAACAGTAAATACCTTGATATTTTTATATAAAATGTTTAGTTATGAGTAATAGAACAACTTTGCAATATGCTTTCATTATGTATTGTTCTCTCTTTTCATGTAAATTAGCTCGAAAAATTGTGGATTTTATCATTCTAAAAACTTGAAATGCACCCTGAAGATTTCTCAAGGCTAACCCCACTACATATCTGTCCCTAATTGGCATTAACTGATATAACTATCAAACAATGCATTTTTTTTACTGACAGTAAGATGGCTAGTAGGTGTCTGCATTTGGATCCTTTGTGAAGATTAAAAAAAATAAAACCAACAACTCTAAAGCTTGGATGATATGTTATTCTTTAGCAACACAATAGAAAATAGAAGGTGTTTACAGTCCCTTTAAGATACGACAAACTCCTGTCCTGTATTTAGTCCTATCATTTGATGCGCCTGTATATTTAAAGAGGCGTTGCATATTCAGCTAATCCAGAAATTTTGCTTATGCCAAAAAAAAACTTGATTTTTAGAGCATGCCCAGAAATAATGTAATAAACCAATCTCCACTTTGCACATTCTTTAGGATTATTGATAAAATGTTTAAATATTTTAATAATAACTTTTAACACAATGGACACTAATAAGTTGGCTGTTCTAAACCAATTAATGTAAAAAATATTATCTTGTATTTTAAATATCTTTGCTGCCAGCATATTAGCATTTCATAACAGTTTGAGTATAAATCTGTTTCTCCTCTTACATTTGCAGTAAATAAATATTGTTTGCAAATTTAGTACTATTGATTTCTGGCAGCTATTGCCCTAAACAAAACTATTGTGCATAACTTATTTATTATTAAATTGCTGAGTGCTGTCAGATTCAAGTGTTGGCAACAGAACGTACATTGTAATCCATGGTTTGATCTCATGAACTTTCCACATAGGAACACATGCATGCTTCATTTGTACAACAATTATGGCATCTATCCAACGTATATATCCTTCTCCAATGGAATCTGCCCACTGGACTTAGATTTTCCCAGTCTGGTTATGTGGGTCAAATCACTGCCAAAATTCTTCTCTGACTCAAAAATGTAAAATGGACATTGTGTTCATTAAATACTCGAATGCTGCCACCCGTGTAGAGACACGTTTGCTTTTGTTGAGAAATCACACTCGGCTCGAAAAAAGTTTGAAACGTGTGACTGAAATCTGTCAACAATTAAAAATAATTGAGAAGGAATGAGGTCTTAACATGGGTAGGAGGGAAAAGTTAAAAAATACACAATGCAGACGCAGAAATACAAATAAATAATATAAAATGACCACACTGTATATGTCACACCACCTACAAAGGGGTTAATCTTGTGTATATACTATTTAAACTCCAATTAAATAAAAAAAAATATTTTAAAGCTTTTGAATGCTTTTAAAAGTACTACATAAATTATTTTAGTTTTGTTTTAGCATTAACATTTCCTAAAATATTTCTTATTCTAGAATAGATTTATAAGAAAGAATATAAAAGTTACTAGCCCAAATCTGTACAAGAAAATATAAAATCATCCAATGCTGGTGTGTCTTACTCTGTATCAAAATGGTATCTCTCTATAAATTCTGGGTCACAATTCTTCAAACCACGGGTCGGGGACCATTACTGGGTCGCAACACCATGTTTACTGGGCAGTGACTTGTGTGTGTGTTGTAGGAGAGTGTGTGTGGTATGTGTCTGTTTTAGGAGAGTGTGTGTGGTGTGTGTTATATGAGAGTATGTTTGGTATGTGTGTGCTATATGGGAGTGTGTGTTGTATGAGAGTGTGTGTGTTGTATGACACTGTGTGAGGTTTATGAGAGTGTGTGTGGTGTGTGTATGTGTTGTATGAGAGTGTATGTGGTGTTTGTGCGTGTTGTATGAAAGTGTGTGTGTGTATTGTATGACAGTGTTTGTGGTGTGTTTTTTGTATAAGGGTGTGTGCAGTCTTAGTGTGTGTTGTATGAGAGTGTATGTGTGTTGTATGAGAGTGTATGTGGTGTTTGTGCGTGTTGTATGAAAGTGTGTGTGTGTGTGTATTGTATGACAGTGTTTGTGGTGTGTTTTTTGTATAAGGGTGTGTGCAGTCTTAGTGTGTGTTGTATGAGAGTGTATGTGTGTTGTATGATAGTGTGTGTTTTGTATGAAAGTGTGTGTGGTGTTTGTGTGTGTGTGTTGTATGAGAGTGTGTTTTGTGATTGTGTGTCTTGTAGGAGAGTTTGTGGGGTGTGTGTCGTAACAGAGTGTGTATGGTGTTTGTGTGTGTTGTATGAGAGTGTGTGTGTTGTAGGAGAGTTTGTGGGGTGTGTGTGTCGTATGAGAGTGTGTGTGTGTGGTATGTATATGTGTTGTATGAGAGTGTATGTGGTATGTATATGTGTTGTATGAGAGTGTGTGTGGTATGTATATGTGTTGTATGAGAGTGTATGTGGTGTTTGTGCGTGTTGTATGAAAGTGTGTGTGTGTGTGTATTGTATGACAGTGTTTGTGGTGTGTTTTTTGTATAAGGGTGTGTGCAGTCTTAGTGTGTGTTGTATGAGAGTGTATGTGTGTTGTATGATAGTGTGTGTTTTGTGTGTGTTGTATGAAAGTGTGTGTGGTGTTTGTGTGTGTGTGTTGTATGAGAGTGTGTTTTGTGATTGTGTGTCTTGTAGGAGAGTTTGTGGGGTGTGTGTCGTATAAGAGTGTGCATGGTGTTTGTGTGTGTTGTATGAGAGTGTGTGTGTTGTAGGAGAGTTTGTGGGGTGTGTGTGTCGTATGAGAGTGTGTGTGGTATGTATATGTGTTGTATGAGAGTGTATGTGGTGTGTGTGTGTGTTGTATGAGAGTGTGTGTGTATGTGTGTGTTGCATGACAGTGTGTGTTTTGTATGAAGGTGTGTGTGGTGTGTATGTTGTATGAGAGTGTATGTGTTTTGTATTAGAGTGTGCGTGGTGTGTGTGTTGTATGAAAGTGTGTGTGTTAAATATTGTGATAAATGTAAAATATCTTTATCTCAATATAAGTCACCAAATATTGTCCATAAAGGGACCCAAATCTGTATGGAGGATCCTGCTACCAGTGAGTGACCAGCATTGAGAGGTCGGAGTATTAAAAGGAAGCTTAGTGCTGGTGACAATTACATTATGCTGATGCTTTTAAATATTATTATGTGAGTGCAATTTGTGCTTTATCAACAGGTTTATTCATATTAACCCCTTAAAACGCTGATTTGCTGTTTTTTTTTTTTAAGATAACTAGACTTTTCATGGTTGATAGTCTCTTGCACACTTGGAAGACATTCCCAGAAGTCATTGTCTTCCCCATATAACACCTGCATTGTTTTTTTTTGCCTTCTCAAGCTGAGACCAATTTGCAAAAAGGGGATATAGAGAATTCACACTAAATATGACTGATAAAACAAACCATGAAAATATACACATCACAAGAAATATGAATATTTTTATTCTTAACATATCTTCACTGGTGCACAAGTACCAGCCCATGATGGGTCAGACTTTTAGTAGTTGAACTCTCACCTTTAAATGTTCTTAACATATAAACCATAAGGATGGAGAAGCAAATTGATTTGGCTTGAAAGGTTTTTATAAGAAATTACATTTCTAGATGTCTGGGGCAGAGTAGCGGGTGTTTTAAAGGCATAATTGTGTGGTCTGGAGACACAGCTAGATGATTCTAGATGAGGCTAGGTATGATGGGATAGTGGTTGAAAGGGTTAATTTTTTTTTACCATTCTTCTCAGGAAAAACAGCCCCAGCAGCGATGGACAGTAAAAAGTTGGGGTGATTTTATAACCCTGTGGAATCTCCACTGCTCGGTTTTGCCCTTTCTTGGGGCACCATGAAAGGTAAAAAGAGAATAAATAATTGTAATATCCGTAGTAGTTTCAGGCAATATATAGAGCTCTAGCAGCATCAAGTAGAAGGGTCCCCCTATTATTCCTTGGATTACTAAAGAATAATGGAACCACAGTCTTAAATTTAAACAACTAACGACTTTCTAAAGAAACAAAAGCTGCCTTATCCTGATGAAGAAAAAGAAAAAAAAGAGTAGCTAAGACAATATTTTTGACCACAGACAGAAGCATTTAGCAAAATCAACATATTCACTAGTTCAGAACAAATAGAAAAGACTAATAAATGTTCCTAACCTCACACATTTCTCAAAAAACTAAAACCTGTGAAAAAAACTGTCAAAATGCACTGAGATAAGAGGCAGCCTTCAAGCGCTTAGAAATTAGCATCTGAGCCTTCCTAGGTTTAGCTTTTAACAAAGAATACCAATAGAACAAAGCTAATTTGATGATAAAAGTAAATTGGAAAGTTGTTTAAAATTGCATGCCCTCTCTGAATCATGAAAGTTTATTTTTGACTTGACCGTCCTTTTAATTGCAAATACAAATTAACTTTCTGATAATCATATTTTAGTTGTGCACAAGTTTCAAAGTCTAATTTGAGCTAAATGTTAAATTTCTAATAAACTAAAAACAATTGTGTTTATTAACAGGAGTACAGAGACTTTAACACTGGGGTTATAAGAGGTCAAAACTGATGAATAAAAAAATAATAATAAAAAATGTGAAAGTGATTCCTGCTGGATTGGAATATCACTATTAAATACTCTCAATGCCAAGTATAGGTGAAGCTCACACAGTATAAAGCCACTGAAAAAAAGCACATGATAATCTGATTTCCTAACATTTACAAAAAACCTCATGGGACACTTCACATCACTCTTCTAATGGATTGGAATAAGTGCTACATTTAGAAAAACAAAGAAACATCAATGAACCAGACTCCTTACCGGATTGTTTCTCATTGCTCCTCCAACCGCTCTTACTGCTTTCTCATTGCCAGCAATTTCAGCCAATTGCTTGTATGTGATGGTTTCTCCAATTTTTACTTTGTTCAGCAAAGCCAGTAGAACCGTTTTGGTGAATGAATCTAGGAGAAACAATAATTATTAAGAGTTTGCATTATTACTTAACTTTATGTTTGAATTATACCTTCTTTGCCCTACTAGACATTAATATATGGTTCTGAATGGTTTATTGTCATGGACTGTTTGCATTTTCTATCACATGTTTCTAAATATTTTGCTCAACATACCATAGGTCTTATAAAGCACTGTTATTAACATGCTTTAAAAATATATTTCTGTATATAACTGTGATTTGATCCATGCTCCCTAGAGAGACACAAGAACAAAACCTTCAATCTAGGGTTGTTGTGTTTCTTAAATGTTATATTTTCAAATGTGATTTGAATTGTGTAAAATAATATGTTTAAATGAATGCTTCAAGTAAAAAATACAGCAGTAATATTGTGTTGTTAGTTTAGTTACATTGGTATAGCTCCCAAAAATGTGATTGGTCACAGCTCCTTGCATGGACGCCAAAAATGTCACTATATTTTGAAGACTATATGGACCAAGTATTACTGTTCTGTTAAAATCACATACAAGTTTGGTCTTAGGCTACAATATCCATTTCATTGCAGTGAAAAATATATTTACCACTGTATTACTGCAGTGACATTTAAGTTTCTGCGATATCATAATCCTGGTGACATCCGCTTCATGTTTATAATATGCACAAGAACTCTTAATCTAGACATATTCATTTTGCAACAACAGGTTCAGGGCTTTAATTGAAAATGAGTATTTAAATGAAGAATATTCCTGGATTTTTACATATCAATGAGAACTTGGACTCAGACATTAATAATAATGTTAGCTTTTGAATTAGGTTATGTTTAAAGACTTTATTAATTATTTTTCTGTCTTGACACACATACACAAACACACATATATATAAACATAGACTATTGCTGCAGCTAAACCAAGAACCTTGACAACATAAACCAGATAATATACGTCTGCTTTTGCAAATAGGGACATATGTCTGTGTCATAGGGACAGAACTCAGGAATAGGGTCAGTTCAGAGATCAGAATTTACTTGGCATTCCTTTCTAAAATACCACATTTCAGTTAAAACAATCATTGCTCTTAAGATTTACATACATTTGAAAAAAAGTTTAATAATGGAATGTTCATTCAACCTTCCATGCATCCAAATTCTACTTGTTCCTTTAGTAATATATGGCTCATAAATGGTTAATTTTCATATGTAAATCATCCTAAATAAATGTAAATTTGCATGCATATTTCTGTTGCCAACTTTTTTTATTACTGCCACAATTTCAATTTTGCATTTTAAAATTGGTGCCCACTTTACCAGACAGTGAATAAATCTACATTTAATTGAGCCTCAGGGCTTCAGTATAAATAATAACTCATTAAGCAAAAGTTTTACTATAAAATGCTGGAGATTATTTAATATGGGTCTGTAATTTATCTTTGGATTTTGTGTCAAATTATTTTAAAACAAAAAGAAATAATGCAAACATAGACAATATGATTAATAAATTACCTTAAACCCATTAATGTTAATAATAATATTATTCCAAATCTCTGATCTCACCATAGCTCCTTAAATATTGATACAAGGGACAATAAACTCAGAATTTAACTTTAAAGGGTCACTGAACCCAAATTTTTTATTTTCGTGATTCAGATAGAGCATGCGATTTTAAGCAACTTTCCAATTTACTCCTATTATCAATTTGTCTTCGTTCTCTTGCTATCTTTATTTGAAAAAGAAGGCATCTAAGCTTTTTTTCCCCGTTCAGAACTCCTGGACAGCACTTTTTATATTGGTGGATGAATTTATCCACCAATCACTCAAGGACAACTCAGGTTGTTCACCAAAAAATGGGCCGGCATCTAAACTTACATTCTTGCATTTAAAATAAAGATACCCAAGAGAATAAAGAAAATTCGATAACAGGAGTAAATTAGAAAGTTGTTAAAAATTTCATGCTCTATCTGAATCACGAAATAAAACATTTGGGTTCAGTGTCCCTTTAAATGACTGGATAGAGTATGCAATTTTAATCAACTTTCCAATTTACTTCTATTATCAAATTTGCTTTGCTTTCTTGGTATCCTTTGTTAAAATTAACACTACATTGCAGCAATGTTTGCAACAATATTTGTAACAATGTTATACACGGTTCCAAACACTTCTGCCATTTCTAATGAGCCTGGCTTGGTTTACTCAGGATACAAAGATAACAAAACAAATTTGAAAATAGAATTAAATTGGGATGTTGTTTAAAATGACACGCTCTATCTGAACCATGAACGTTAAACACTGACTTTACTGTTCATTTAATGGGACAGCAAACACTTTGTAATTACAATATGTTTCTGTTGGGTTGTTATAGAATAACATATCAGCCACGTCTTATTGTGTTTTAAAAAAACTAACATCCTGCTTACTGCAATTATTTTTCAATAATCAAACTCCACCTACCTACTATTTGCCTTATTTGGAGGAGCCAATCTGGGCTTTAGTGTGCATACAACAAGGCTAACCACTGTCATAAAGTCAGTATAAAGTGAACTGTTATGTGCATTCGGTTTAGCTGACAAATGTGTAAAAGGCTGCCACTCGTGGCCTACAACTCTTTTCGGAGCCAGATTTCTTCTTGTGGTAAAGCAATGTGTTAAAAACAGCTTAAAGCTGCAAGTCAGCAGGGTGCATTTCAAGTTTTTATAATTTCTTATAATTTATACTAACTTTATGACTGCGACTAGCCTTGCTGACTGTGGACTAAAACCCAGATTGTCTCCTTTAAATAAGGCAAATTAAGGGGTGGAGTTTGGCTATTGAAAACTAATTGCAATAAAAATGATGTTAATTTGTTTTTAAAATGTTTAAACTTATTATGTTATTTTACAGCAACACTACATAAATGTCTTGTAATTACAAGGTGTTTACTGTTCCTTTAATTATAAAAATACACTAAATTATACAAAATGATTAAAGGGACAGTCTACAACAGAATTTTTATTGTTTTAAAAGATAGATAATGCCTTTATTACCCATTCCCCAGTTTTGCATAACCAACACAGTTATATTTATATACTTTTTACCTCTGTGATTATCTTGTATCTAAGCCTCTGCAAACTGCCCCTTTATTTCAGTTCTTTTGACAGACTTGCAGTTTAGCCAATCAGTGCCTGCTCCCAGATAACTTAACGTGCACAAGCACAGTGTTATCTATATGAAATACGTGAACTAACACCCTCTAGTGGTGAAAAACTGTTAAAATGCATTCTGAAAAGAGGTGGCCTTCAAGGTCTAAGAAATTAGCATATGAACCTCCTAGGTTAAGCCTTCAACTAAGAATACCAAGAGAACAAAGCAAAATTGGTGATAAAAGTATAATGGAAATTGTTTAAAATTACATGCCCTATCTGAATCATGAAAGTTTATTTTGGCCTAGACTGTCTCTTTAATTGAATATGCCATAAAACATATACTGTAGACTGAGAGAAAAAATCTTTCAAACACAACAGCCATCAACGATATAAAGTCAAATTGCCTTTGTAAAATTTGCTTCTGTGAAGGTCTGTGCGAAAAGTTGCCAAACCCCCCCCCCCCCCAAAATGCTTCTTATTCCTCATAAGGGTAGTGACATAAAACACTTTAGATTATTATATAAAATGTTTAATTATATTTAGTATAAACTTTTCTTTGCCTCCTTTTCCTGTATTTAAATCTGAAAACTGTGGGTTTTCCAATTTCTGAGAAATGGAAGTGCATGTGGCAGACTTCATAAACCTATAAGACATATCTGTCCCTAATTGGTGTCACCAGACATGATACGATACTACAATACAATATTTTGATACGAAAATGATAGTGGCAAGCTTTATTTACTCAAGTAAGAAGAAAGGATTGGCTTCTCCAATAAGGCAAGTGGTGATGGAGTTTGGCTTTCCAAATCAACTGCAGAAAACAAGGTGTTAAGATATTCAGAAAGATTCACACTCTGCTGGTACATCAATTAATTACAGAACTACAGATAAGTCTTAAATTACAAAGTTTTGTTTAGGTCCATTAAAAGTTTAAAGGGATACTAAACTTATTTTTTTCTTTAATGATTCAGATAGAGCATGCAATTTTAAGCAACTTTGTAATTTACTCCTATTACCAATTTTTCTTCATTCTCTTGCTATCTTTATTTAAAAAGCAGGAATGTAAAGTCTAGGAGCCGGCACATTTTTGGTAGAGAACCTGGGTTATGCTTGCTTATCGGTTTGCTAAATGTAGCCACCAATCAGCAAGCGCTATCCAGGGTGCTGAATATAAAATGGGCTGCTAAGCTTTGAATTTCTACTTTTTAAATAAAGATAGCAAGAGAACAAATAAAAATTGATAATAGGAGTAAATTAGAAAGTTTCTTAAAATTGCATGCTCTATCTGAATCATTAAAGAAAAAAAATTGGTTAGGCACACAGTTGTATTGTAAAAACTTTGAAAAGAAACCCAAAAAACACCCTAGTCCAATACATATTTTTTTTTCATGGTATATTCTAGTGGATTAGAGCTTCATCAGGAAGTATTAAACTGTTCAAACAGACTTGCAAATTTAAGACTACATTATTCAACACTATCAATCTTTAGTTAAATGGCTAAACTAATACAGTCTAACTAAATTAACTAGAGATAAATCTTTATTTGCGGACAGGTATAAAGCGGTACAATTACAACACAGTAACTGATTACTTAGCAGAGTTTACATATACACAATAGATTAATTGAAAGAAAAAAATAGGCACACATCAAAATGAATTTGTGTTTTCCAAAATAAAAAAACGAATATAACAATGAGATGTCTAAGTTAAATTGGCCTAACAAATAAGCAATTAAAAAAATTAGACAACTACAAAAATGGAGTGTCAATTTAAAAACCATTTTCGGTTTTGTTTTTTATTGTTTCTAAAGGGACAGTAAACACCTTGAAATGTTTATATTAAGGGGCCGATTTATTAAGCAGCGGATGCTGTTTATTCCGCGCGAGCCTTCCGGCTCGCTGAAAACAGGAGTTAAGAAGAGGCAGCCATAAAACCGCTGCTCCTTAACTCATCGGCCACCTCTGAGGCGGCAGACTGCAATCATCCCGATCAGATACGATCAGGATGATTGACACCCCCTGCTAGCGGCAAATTGGCCCGCGAATGTGCAGGGGGCGGTTATTGCAAAAAACATTTCACCAGAAATGCTTGTGCAATGTTAAATGCCGTCAGCGTATGTTGTCGGCATTTAACGATGCATGGCGGACATGTTCACTATATCGAATCATGTCCGTCTGGGGTATGATAAATCTACCCCCAAAAGTTTAGTTATACATAATAAAATAACTTTGCAATATACTTTAATTATTAATTTTGCCCCTTTTGATGTAATTTAGTTCTGAAAATGGTAGATTTTCAAATTCTCAGAACTTGAGATATACTCTGCAGACCACTCAAGACTAGCCCTGCTACATATCTGTCTCTAATTGGCTTAACAGACAACTGCCACACAATGCACTTTATACTTACATAATAAATGCAGCTAAGCTTGTGTCTACAGACTTAAGCCTGAAATAGCTCCTCCATATCAGACAGGTGAGGTACCTCAGTTGGTAAAATGCCCTGACTACAAAAGCCTGTTCAAAGATCCAAAGGTCACAGGTTCAAATCCCGGCAGGGCCCACTCTGTCCTTCATCCTTCCGAGGTCGATAAAATGAGTACCATTAAATTGGGTAATAATAACAACTGTTAGTATTCAGCTGCCGATTTGGTTAATTCCGAGAGCGAGTGCTGAAAAAGCGCTTTGAGTCCCACTGGGAGAAAGGCGCTATATAAATACTAGTTATTATTATAAGGCAAATTGTAGGTGGACTTAGTTTTTTTTTTTTTAAAACAACTGGAATAAAAAGGATGAAACTTTGTTTTTAAAACATTTAGAACGTGCTATGTTGTACATAATAGAATTGTCTTGCAATTACAAGGTGTTTTGTGTCCCTTTAAAGGGGCTATTAAGGGTTTAGAATATCATGATTTTCTTGCTTAAAGGGACATTCAAGCAAAAAATAAAATTCACGTCATACAATTTTGAATTAAGTATTATTTTTGCAATATTCATATTACCAAAAATGCTTCTTATAAAAAATACTGTTTTCAGTAAGAACTGTTACAGTGCACGTGCTATGCTCTGTGTGTGTATATATATATATATATATATATATATACTGTATATATATATATATATATATATACATATATATGTGTATTTATATACAGTATATGTTTTTGTGTATGTGTGTGTATTTATGTATGTATATAAATGTATGTGTGCAGTGTCTTAACCCTTTGAGTGCTAACGACGGCTCTGAGCCGTCGCAAATTTTCTCAGTCAGGTGCTAACGACGGCTCAGAGCCGTCACTAGTACTCACCCACCTTCAGGGCAATCTGTGGGCTCCCACCTACTCCCACCCCGGCGATCTGGCCTGAATAGTGAGAGGCATCGCTGGGGCTTCATGTTTTGAGTGGTGACATCACGCACAATGACATCACTGCACAACTTTATTTAAAATGAACAATATACAATATAGGGAGATGGGGCATGCTGCTTAGATGCCTGTATCTTAGCTAAAGACTCCCAAGACCCACCGTTGGAAAGGTAATCGCCTAACCTTTCCAACAGTATACGTTTTGGGGATCTGAAGAAAAAAAAGATCAAAACGAGCTTAGCACCCAGGTGGGAAATGTCTTAGCAGCCAAAGGGTTAATAAAAAACATAGTACAAAAGTAAATGAAGAACTGAACTACCTGAGCAGAGATTTAGTACACATTTGGTTTAGCGCATCTTCAACTTAGCGACTAAGTGATAGCCAACATGACACTCAAGTCAAAATTAAATGTTCATTATTCAGATAGAGCAAACAATTTTAAACAACTTTCCAGATTTTGATTGCAGACAGGAACCATAGGCCCAACCAGTCTGCCCAAAAAAGAGACAAATGTGTGTAGCCAGCAATTGCCAGATAGCTCCCAGTAGTTTAGAATATATACATATTCTTTTTCAACAAAGGAGACAAAACAAACAAAGTAAATTTGGAAATAGAAGTACATTTTTTAAAAATGACAAGCTCTATCTGAATCATGCAAGTTTCATTTTGACTTTCCTATCCCTTCAAAATAAATTGGTCAGTACTTTTACTTAATGTAAATATATGACATTTTTAATATGGCAAAGGCTACATTGAAAACAACTGTACCCATCTAATAATCTAGTAATTATCTGATGAACTAACTGAGCAGCTGTAGGTGTGAATAAAAAGCTTTGAGCGTCTTGCAAACACTAAAATCAAATTTTTAACCCCTAATCTGCCGAACCGGACATCGCCGCCACTATAATAAATATATTAACCCCTAAACTCGCAAACACTAGTTAAATATTATTAACCCCTAATCTGCCATCCCTAACATCGCAGACACCTACCTACATTTATTAACCCCTAATTTGCCTCCCCCAATGTCGCCACCACTATATTAAAGTTATTAACCCCTAAATCTAAGTCTAACACTAACCCTAACCCCCTAATTTAAATATAATTTAAATAAATCTAAATAAAATAATTATCATTAACTACATTATTTTTATTTAAAACTAAATACTTACCTTTAAATAAACCCTAAGATAGCTACAATATAACTAATAATTACATTGTGGCTCGCTTAGGGTTTATTTTTATTTTACAGGCAAGTTTGTATTTATTTTAGCTAGGTAGAATAGTTATTAAATAGTTATTAACTATTTAATAACTACCTAGCTAAAATAAATACAAAAGTTACCTGTAAAATAAAACCTAACCTAAGTTACAATTACACCTACACTATAATGAAATTAATTCCATAAATTAACCCTTTAACGACTGAGGACGTGCAGGGTACGTCCTCAGAAAAAAGGCAGTTAACGCCTGAGAACGTACCCTGCACGTCCTCAGTGTGGAAAGCAGCTGGAAGCGATCCTGCTCGCTTCCAGATGCTTTCCGGTTATTGCAGTGATGCCTCGATATGGAGGCATCCTGCAATAACCTTTGTAAGCCATCCGGTGCAGAGAGAGCCACTCTGTGGCCCTCTCTGCACCGGAGATCGGTGGCTTACTGCGTTGGTGGGTGGGAGCCGGACCGGGAGGCGGGGTGGCGGCCATCGATGGCCCTGGTTGTGTGAAGGGGGGCGGGATCGTGGGCGGGGGGTGGCTGGGGGCGCGCACGGGCGCGCACGCGTGCACGGGAGGGTGGGGGCGGGCGCGTGCACGGGGAGGGAGCGGGTGGGAACCGCTACACTACAGAAAATGCTGAAATAAAAAATGGAAAAAAAATATATAAATAATGTAAAAAAAAAAAAAACGATCAGCAAGGTGGTGGGGGGTTTGTCTGTGTGTGTGTGGGGGGGGGGAAGCTACAAAGCTACACTACAGAAAAAAACAAAAAACAAAAAAAAAGCACTTTTTATTGCAAACTGGGTACTGGCAGACAGCTGCCAGTACCCAAGATGGCCCCCAATAAAGCAGAGGGGAGGGTTAGAGAGCGGTTTTGGGGGGGATCAGGGAGGTTGGGGGCTAAGGGGGGGATCCTACACAGTAGCATATGTAAATATGCTAAAATAAAATGTATTTATTTTTTTAAATCCCTTTTATTTTAGTACTGGCAGACTTTCTGCCAGTACTTAAGATGGCGGGGACAATTGTGGGGTCGGGGAGGGAAGGGAGCTGTTTGGGAGGGATCAGGGGGTGGGATGTGTCAGATGGGAGGCTGATCTCTACACTAAAGCTAAAATTAACCCTGCAAGCTCCCTACAAACTCCCTAATTAACCCCTTCACTGCTAGCCATAATACACGTGTGAGGCGCAGCAGGATTTAGCGGCCTTCTAATTACCAGAAAGCAACGCCAAAGTCATATATGTCTGCTATTTCTGAACAAAGGGGATCCCAGACAAGCATTTACAACCATTTGTGCCATAATTGCACAAGCTGTTTGTAAATGATTTCAGTGAGAAACCTAAAATTGTGAAAAAATTTGTTTTTTTTAATTTGATCGCATTTGGCGGTGAAATGGTGGCATGAAATATACCAAAATGTGCCTAGATCAATACTTGGGGTTGTCTACTACACTATACTAAAGCTAAAATTAACCCTACAAGCTCCCTAAAAGCTCCCTAATTAACCCCTTAACTGCTGGGCATAATACACTTGTGGTGCGCAGTGGCATTTAGCGGCCTTCTAATTACCAAAAAGCAACGCCAAAGCCATATATGTCTGCTATTTCTGAACAAAGGGGATCCCAGAGAAGAATTTACAACCATTTATGCCATAATTGCACAAGTTGTTTGTAAATAATTTCAGTGAGAAACCGAAAGTTTGTGAAAAAGTGAACGATTTTTTGTATTTGATCGCATTTGGCGGTGAAATTGTGGTATGAAATATACCAAAATGGGCCTAGATCAATACTTTGGGATGTCTACTAAAATAAAATATATACATGTCAAGGGATATTCAGGGATTCCTGAAAGATATTAGTGTTCTAATGTAACTAGCGCTAATTTTGGAAAAAAATGGTTTGGAAATAGCAAAGTGCTACTTGTATTTATGGCCCTATAACTTGCAAAAAAAGCAAAGAACATGTAAACATTTAGCATGGGTGTTTTTTGGTGGTTGTAGATATGTAACAGATTTGGGGGCTCAAAGTTAGAAAAAGTGTGTTTTTTTCCATTTTTCCTCATATTTTATCATTTTTTTTTATAGTAAATTATAAGATATGATGAAAATAATGGTATCTTTAGAAAGTCCATTTAATGGCGAGAAAAACGGTATATAATATGTGTGGGTACAGTAAATGAGTAAGAAGAAAATTACAGCTAAACACAAACACCGCAAAAATGTAAAAATAGCCTTGGTCCCAAAACGGACAGAAAATGGAAAAGTGCTGTGGTCATTAAGGGGTTAAATAAAATTATCTAAAGTACAAAAACAAACAAACACTAAAATACAGAAAATAATAAACAAATTACAAGAATTTTAAACTAATTACACCTAATCTAATCCCCCTAAAAAAAAATAAAAAAAAGCCCTTCCCTACACTAAATTACAAATAGCCCTTAAAAGGGCCTTTTGCGGGGCATTGCCCCAAAGTAATCAGCTCTTTTACGTGTAAAAAAAAAAAGTACAAATCAACCCCCCCCAACATTAAAACCCACCACCCACACAACCCAACCCTACTCTAAAACCCACCCAATCCCCCCTTAAAAAAACCTAACACTAACCCCTTGAAGATCACCTTACCGGGAGACGTCTTCACCCAACCGGGCCGAAGTCCTCACCGAAGCCGGGAGAAGTCTTCATCCAAGCCGGGCGAAGTGGTCCTCCAGACGGGCAGAAGTCTTCATCCAGATGGCATCTTCTATCTTCATCCATCCGGCGCGGAGCTGGTCCATCTTCAAGTCATCCGACGCGGAGCATCCTCTTCATCTGACGGCTCTTCTCGAATTAAGGTTCCTTTAAATGACGTCATCCAAGATGGGGTCCCTTCAATTCCGATTGGCTGATAGAATTCTATCACAAATCGGAATTAAGGTAGAAAAAATCCTATTGGTTTAGCCAGCTCACCGCTAACGTAAGCAGCGCTGGTATTGAGGTGAGATGTGGAGCAAAATTTTGCTGTACGTTCACTTTTTTGCGGTTAACCCCGGGTATGTAAAATCCCGTAATACCAGTGCTGTCTGTAAGTGAGCGGTGAGCATAAACTGCTCATTAGCACCGCATAGCCTCTAACGCAAAACTCGTAATCTAGCCGATAGTTATTTTACCTGCTCTCACCCAAAGTTAACCTTAAAATCTAGCCTGTTAGGGAGGCCTGATGACAGGTTTGAAAACCAGTGGATTAGATAGATAGATGATAGATAAATAGACAGATAATAGATACAAGATATAGATGGCAGAAATATATAAATAAATAGATAGGCCAATGATAGATATAAGATATATATGACAGAGATAGATGGAAAGATAGACAGGCAGATAAATAGATAGATATGCACACACACACTACATTTATACACAATAGACATACACACACTGTATTTAGAGGGAGCAAGAATTTTGATTTGCCATCTTTGATACCAGTCAGAGAATCTCATTGAACTGTTGTGCTTCCGGCAAAGTTAGTTACAAGATGGATCATGCGGGTTTAACAAGAGAAAAAAATAATTCAGAGCTGTGGGGAATGATAATCACTTTGTTGGCAAAAAATATGTTTAGTCTTTAATATTATAAAATTAAGCAAATTAAACATAAGCATAATCCAGGTGATACCAGAAAAAGGGTCATCAAAGAAATTAACTTTTTTGTTCATTAATTTACATGGATTAGCAAAGGGCAAAAAGATAGCGAATCTGCTCCAGTTTTTTTATGATATAATTTCAAACTGTACTCCATTTGTGGCAGTAGGTTGACTTTGGGGTTAATCAGACTGATTTGTCCTTTTAATTGCTTTCTATTCAAAGAAAATTCATTAGATAATGTTCTCTTCAAAATTCATGAATCAATTTAACTGGAAAAAAAAAAACACATTAACAGCGTTGGCTTCATTAGTAAAAAAGCATTTGTGCTAGTCGATGATTGCTTCGCGATTTTCCTTAGGCAAACATTTTATTTATTGTGATTTTGCTGCAAAATGGTTAATTCTGGTAATGGTAAATGACAGATTTACATAAATTTCACTTCTTCAGAGGTAAATAAATTATTACAGCACTTCATTTTTAAATTGCTAGGTAGGATATAGAATCTTTTGTTGTAATTGCTTATTTTGGTGATTGTACCTTTTTTAGTAATGTAAAAAAGAAAAGTAATTGAACAGCCAGAAAAGGGTTAGAGTTTTAGTTTGTTTCCTTTTTTTTGCAGGGGAGGCTGAAATAGAGGTTATACTCAGCAGGGTAGCTGGAAATAAACTTTACAGTACCTGTTCGAGCAAAATGAGAAGTCTTTGGAAACTTAACTGGAGCATGGAACAGTTAGAGGAAACAAGGGACTGGTTCCAAAAACATCATTCAAGGCAAAGACTATTACTGCAAGCAGAATGTAATGTCCAATTCGCTGAATCTCATTTACATACCAATAGGACAGATTTAAAAAAATAAATAATAAAATACACGGCTGAAGGAATTATTGAATACAGACATGGCTAAAAAAAATGTGGGTTTTGCAAAATGTAATCCTGCGCTGTAGAAAAAGCAAAAGTATTCCAGCAATTCCTGATGATATAATTAAGTGTTAAGGCTTTACGTTCTTTTAAATATCTTAAAGGCATACTGCGGCCTCTGCAGACGCTGAGACGGCTTTAGAAACGAAATGTAGACAAGAGTATTTTGGCATGGCCTATTTAAACACAGAAAGCTAAACATTTGTAGAATGATACAGTTGAAATCCCCAGCGATTTAGTAGCATCACTAATCTGACTTTTTTTTTATTGAGAATACTTACTGTAAAAGAAATAGAATCTTATATACTGTAATGAGAAGTTTTAATTATTTCTTGCTGCAATAGGATGAATATTACTATAAAATATGGTGAATCATTTGTTAGTGCAACAATTTAACATTTTACTGCATAAAAGAAAAGTGTTAATTACTATTTTTGAATTTCGTAGTTACAATTTCATTGGTTCTTGAATGGCAAAGTTTTCTGCATTTACAGCACAAATATATGATATAACAATCACAGACATTTGATATCAGTTACAATACTGTTGTTTTAACAAGGATAATATAATATATTATTATTTATGTGTATGTAGTAAAGAGGGGCTATTGAATGTTAAAGGGACTGTGTACACCAGCATTTGTATTGTATTAAAAGATAGATAATCCCTTTATTATCCATTCCCTAGTTTTGTATAACCAACACAGTTATATAAATACACTTTTTATCTCTGTGATTATCTTGTATCTATGCCTCTGCAAACTGCCCCCTTATTTCAGTTCTTTTGACAGACTTGCATTTTAGCCAATCAGTGCTGACTCCTAGGTAACTCCATGGGGCGGACAGGAATCGCAACAATTCAACCCGATCAAGTACGATCGGGTTGATTGGCACCTCCCTGCTGGTGGCCGATTGGCCGCGAGTCTGCAGGGGGAGGCGTTGCACCAGCAGCTCTTGTGAGCTGCTGGTGCAATGCTGAATACGGAGAGCGTATTGCTTTCCGCATTCAGCGAGGTCTTGCGGACCTGATCCACACTGTCGGATCAAGTCCGCAAGAACTTTGTTAAATAGGGGTCCATGTGCGTGAGCTCAATGTTATCTATTTGGCACACATGAACTAACACCCCCTAGTGGTGAAAAACTGTCAAAATGCATTCAGAAAAGAGGCGGCCTTCAAGGTCTAAGAAATTAGCATATGAATCTCCTAGGTTTAGCTTTTAACTAAGAATGCCAAGAGAACAAAGCAAAATTGGTGATAAAAGTAAATTGGAAAGTTGTTTAAAATTGCATGCCCTATCAGAATCATAAAATTTTATTTTGGACTAGACTGTCCCTTTAACATGTTTCTTCAGGCTAAACAAAATGTCAAATGTTGGTCAAATACTCAACATATGTTCTTTACAGACATATTAAGTTTGCATGTATCAAAGGGACATGGACGTAAAAAATAAAACTTTCATTATATTTCTATTATCTAATTTATTCTTTGTTTCCTTAGTTGAAAACATAGGTAAGCTCAGGAGCAGCAGCTAGTCATTGGCACACCAGATGCGATCAGCTAGCTCCCAGTAGTGCATTGCTGCTCTGGAGCTGACATTGAAGGAAACAAAGCAATATACAATAGTTTTGCAAAACTGTGCACAGCCAAAACTATACACTAAGGATATAGTCCTCAAGGAAGATTCAGCGAACCACTGAATTTCTGTGTAGCAGCTTCAGGATGACCTCAAAGAAAAGTAAGTGATGTAGTGAAGGTCCGTTAAACAAACAGGTGCTGTATGTGAAAGAGCCACACTCACATAATAGAGAGGTAATGACTTAGATCTCAGTAATAAGCATACTTCAGTATCCCACTCCATAGGGAGAAACAGGGATCCAAGCTTCACAAATGTATTAAAATACCATAAAAAGAACTACATACACACAGACAAAGAACAGACTAGTAGTGGGAACCAAATCTGCGGCTAAAGAGCACCGTGTAGTTCCCTACACTACAGAAAATGATTTTAAAACGAGAGGAAGGGATGTAGCCCTACACTACGGAAAAATATCCACTGGAGAGGGGGACACTGCTTTAGCTGTAACAAACATGGTGGGGATCAGTGGGTAAGGGAGGGTTAAAGAGTTTTTTTCGGGGGTTCAGGGAAATGGGATCCCTACAATACAGAAATTAAAAAAAATTTTTTTTTTAAAAAGCTCCATACGGAGCTTGATAAATGTGCCCCCTTGGGTTGTCTACTTAAAAAATATATAAAGCTTACATAGGTAAATAAAAAAAAAATGCTCTTTTCTGTTTAAATGGAGTGATAGCAAAAATGCTAAAAATTCACCGGTGCTGTTGCCAAATGTTTCTATGAAATTCCTGGTAGAGAAGGGTTTAACTTTAGTGTCCCTTTAATTTCTTGGTAAATCTGTTTGCATTAGTATTATTATGTATTTGTAAAGCACTAAAATATTCTGCAATGCTAAATGCATGATTGTTGGGGTACATAGTGTAATACTATAAATCTTGACAATAGAGGAGGAATCTGCTCTATGGAGCTTACAATCTATCCTACTGAGGCACTGAAGGAACAGGGGTTGCGTGATGGAGAATGTGTGAATTACACCTTCAGAGTTATCATCTCATTGTTGGTCTTTGCGCTGAACTTGACACAATCATACTTGTCACTATAGGCAAACATAGGCTACTTAAAGTGATGGTAAACTCAGTACAATGAAAAGTACTATTAAAAAGAGCAAGTTAATATTAGTATTTTTTTATTTCAGTTACCTGTAAATCGCCTAACGTGCATTTGATATTATCTTATGTCTTTTAGTCTACCGCCGGCCCCATCGCCAGTCAATTTCCCCCCCCCATAGGCAACCAATCAAAAACGTTGCCATACGGCTCACAATCTTCAATACGGCTTATATACATGCATGCACTCCATTGCACGCATAGGGTTAAATGTATTCCATTAGGCTGTCCATTATTTACCAACTCCCCGCCCACATATCTTTTTTTTCTCTTCAATTCAGTGACGTGTAGAGAGGTCCCACCCAATCTACACGTCACTGAACCGAAGACAGGAAAATCTAAGGGGGCACAGATAAGGTATGTGAAGGACAGATTATAAAAATACTTACATTTAAAAAAAAAAAAAAAGGAAACTTTTTTGAAAAAATATTAATGCGGATTACATTGCATTAACAATATTATTGCAAATGTCACTTTTCTACTTATCGTTTAGCCATACTTTAAGAGACACAAGTTACAACAGGTATGTTCCCATCTCTTAGTGCACCTGGATAATGGCTTCATAAATAAGAGATATTGTGAACATCTGCGGTAACATACTTTTAGTTTCTTCACCCGGGACCAGAAGTTGTGATGGTCTGGGAGGCATTGGCTTTGTGACCCAATGGAAGGCAGTCAGGCATATTACATATAAATATATATATCAGTTGATATCACATAATAGCAGTTAAAGGGACATGAAACCCAAAATGTTTCTTTCATGATTCAGATAGATTTTATTACAAGACCAGAGACTCATATTTTGCATTACTTTCAATTTACTGCTCTGACAGCTTTTTAAAGTATACAGTGAAAACATTAGCAAACATAAAACATGTGAAACAACAGAGAAAACAAAAGAACCAATAAGGACAAAGCCATGGATGTAGAAGATGATATCAGCCAATCAGCATACTCATAATGTCCATAAACAGTCCAGAGTGCACCAATACCTCCTTTTTCTTTTTGATCAATATAGTTCGTTCGGCTATCCCTGCTGGTCACATCCTTATTAATAATACCCTGTTGGGAAAATCTATCAGGTCTGCAGACTTCTCAAAGCAATTCGTATCCAAAAACCTCCAACTTCTAAATACTCTTTCTTTTGGGAGGTCGATTTGTTTTGTCCTTTCTTAGAAACTGGCCTTCTAATGATCTTCTTTCTCTCAAACAGCTGTCAGCTAAACTTGCCACTCTTCTCTGTCTTCTCTCTTTTCGCAGAGTTTCTGATGTTCGTGCCATTGATATTAATTCTAAAATGTTTTCTAATTTTGGTGTCACCTTTATCCTTTCTAAAAGAACTAAATGTCTTTCTCAATCTATATGTCATCCTTATTTCTCTGATCATCCTAAGTTGTGTGTTGTCCTTTGTCTGAAAGAGTATTTGTCTCGTACTCAGCCTTTACGTCTTTCTTCTTCTTCTTCTCAACTTCTCATCTCTTTTGTTTCCCCTTTCAAACCTGTCTCCTCTACTTCTATTGCCAGGTGGGTAAAATGGATTATGCTTCTTTCTGGTGTGGAAGAATCTTTCTCAGCTCACTCTGTTCGTGGAGCTTCTGCCTCTAAAGCCTTTTTAAAATCCTCTTCCCTCCAAGATATTTTAAATGCAGCTGACTGGTCTTCAGACTCCACCTTTAGACAATTTTATTTTAAACCTATTAATAACGCTGCCTTTTCTTTAATTTCATGATCCTTTTTTGCTTTAAACTAGCAAAATATGAGTCTCTGGTCTTGTAATACAATCTACGTCATCTGTTCAAAATTCTCCTTCAGCCTAGACAGATTCCCAGAAGAATCCTCTCCTGCCTCAACCTCAAGTTTCTCCATCCTGTCTTCAGAATTATTTTGATTTTCTGTTATTGTTTGTTCATGTTCCAGTTGTTATGGTGCTGTAATATGTTCCTTCCTTCTTTAATGTCCTTTTTACCTATTCGCATCAAACAAGAAAGAGGAGGTATTGGTGCGCTCTGGACTGTTTATGGACATTATGAGTATGCTGATATCATCTTCTACATCCATGGCTTTGTCCTTATTGGTACTTTTGTTTTCTCTGTTGTTTCACATGTTTTATGTTTACTAACGTTTTCACTGTATACTTTAAAAAGCTGTCAGAGCAGGAAATTGAAAGTAATGCAAAATATTCGTCTCTGTGTCTTTAATAAAATCTAGATTATAGCTACACTAAAGCTAGGATAATCGGAATTATACATTTTTAAACAACTTTCCAATTTAGTTCTGTTATCAATTTAACTTCATTATTTTTGTATCTTTTATTGAAAAAGCAGCCATGCACTCCTGGGAACTAGCTGAACACATTTTTTAGCCAATGAAAATGGGTATACAAGTTCAGCCACCAATCAGCAGCTAGCTCCAAGCTCCTGAGAGAAGGAAGCAAATTAGATAACAGAAGTATATTGGAAAGTTGTTTAAAATTGTATTCTCTATCTGAATCATGAAATAAAAAATTTGGGTTTCATGTCCCTTTAAGAACTGAACTGCAAAAGTTCTGCATACAAAATAAATGCATTTTAACATATTGTTTATTTATTTTTACTACAATGTGCATTGTGTTGCGGCTTTTGAACATACTGTACCTCTCAAAAATCCTCTTTAATATAGTTTATTTTATCTCCTCTTATTACAAACAATTAGCGGCAGATATAAATTAGCTTTTACATTATTATATTTTTTACTGTACATAATTAAACAACTTTGGGCTCGATTATAAATGGTGCGTTAACAGTTACGCGCCAGTGATAAGTGTTTGTGTGCATCGTTTTTTTTCTCATACTACAATTTGAAATTAAACACGATCGCTTCAGGGCAATTTACTCTAGAATGATTACCGCTTTGAAAACAAAATTTATGCTTACCTGATAAATTTCTTTCTTTCCAGACATGGAGAGTTCACAACGTCATTCCAATTACTAGTGGGATATTTACTCCTGGCCAGCAGGAGGAGGCAAAGAGCACCAGAGCAAAGCTGTTAAGTGTCACTCCCCTTAACCATAATCCCCAGTCATTTGACAGAAGGGAAATGGAAAAAAGGAGATAACACAAAGGTGTAGAGGTGCCTGAGGTTTAGTGAAAAATAACTGTCTAAATTAAGGGTGGGGTCATGGAAATGAAAGAAATTTATCAGGTAAGCATAAATTTTATTTTATTTCCTAAGACATGATGTCAGGGTGCCAGGAATCAGACTGAGACGAGAAGTGCAAAAAATAATCCTACCTTTATTAATAACAAAGAAATAATAAAAACTCCACAAGTCAAATAACAAGCCAGGAGTCAAAGCCAGAGTTGGTAGTCAGACGAGCCGAGTCAGGAGCCAAAGCGAGTAGTCAGACAAGTCGAGTCAGGAACCAGGAGGGACGTCAGACAGCCAGGTAATACACAGGAACAGGAACTCACAAACAGGTCTGAGACAACGCAAGGGCAAAGCATACTGAACAGAGGCCCTTTAAATAATTAGTGATGACATCACAATACTGAGACTGCAACCTGTCTCACACGGATAATGTACACCAGTCCGGCCATAAAAGGGCATGAAGTAAATGAGCAGCATCAGACACTCTGGACCAGATTCAGTAAGAGGTAAGTAAAATGGCTGCCAGCAGCACATGGCAAACAAAGCAGGGAAAAAACCCTGACAGTACCCTCCCCTCAACGACCCCTCCCCCGCGGGAGGACAAAAGGCTTATTGGGGAAACGGGCATGGAAGGCACGGAGAAGGGCGGAAGCATGAACATCAGAGGAGGGAACCCATGAACGCCCCTCCAGTGAACCAAATACTGTACGCGGCCCCTGGACATACGAGAGTCAATAATGCTGCTGACCTCATATTCTTCATGATTGTCAACAGAGATAGGACGAGGCAACACAGTGGTTAACCGATTACAAACCAATGGTTTCAAGAGGGAGACATGAAAAACATTGGAGATGCGCATTGCAGGAGGAAGGTCAAGAGCGTAGGCCACAGCAATAACACGTTAAAGTATTCAAAAAGGACCAACATAACGGGGAGCCAGTTTATTGGAAGGCACCCGAAGGTTCAAGTTGCGGGAGGACAGCCAAACCCTCTCACCAACCTGGTAAGAAGGCGCGGGCAGACGCCTATGATCAGCCTGGAACTTTTGGCGCTGCATAGAACGATGAAGGCAATCCTGAATCTGCACCCACATGGAACGGAGTTGCCAGAGATGCTCCTCCAAAGCCGGAATATCCTGAGACATGAATGAATCAGGCAACAAGGATGGTTGGAACCCATAATTCGCCATTAATGGGGATAACTGGGAGGAAGCATTAATAGCACTATTATGAGCGAACTCTGCCAAGGTAACAGTTCAGACCAATTATTGTGGTGATCTGAGACATAGCAATGGAGGAACTGTTCCAGAGCTTGATTAGACCGTTTCGCAGCCCCATTGGATTGAGGGTGACATGCCGAGGAGAATGAAAGCTGGATCCCCATTTAAACACAAAAGGAACGCCAAAATCTGGAGACAAACTGGATACCCCAGTCCGAGACTATCTCCTTGGGTAACCCATGTAAACGGAAGACCTCACAGGCAAAAATTGAAGCAAGTTCCTGAGCGGTAGGCAGCTTCTTCAAGGGAATGCAATGTGACATTTTAGAAAAATGGTCAACCACCATTAGGATAACAGTATTGTCGTTGGAAACAGGGAGCTCGACAATGAAGTCCATGGAAAGATGTTTCCAAGGACGCTCACCATTAGCAATAGGTTGAAGAAGACCCACAGGAAGATGTTGAGGAGTCTTATTCTGTGCACAGACTGAGCAGGAGGCAACATATGCAGCAACATCAGAACGAACATCTGGCCACCAGAATTGTCGAGTGACAGACCAAATAATTTGGTTTTTGCCTGGGTGACCTGCGGCTTTAGGATAGTGGTAAGTGTGCAATAGTTTAGTTCGAAGATTCACAGGAACAAAGCACTTACCACTAGGTTTCTCAGGAGGTGCATTGGTTTGTGCAGCCAGGATCTCCTCCCCCAAGGGAGAAGTCAAATAAGTACGTATGGTAGCCAAAATATGGTCAGGAGGTATAACTGGAATAGGTACAGACTCCTCCTTGGACAGAGGCAAAAATTGTCGAGAGAGGGCACCAGCGCTAACATTCTTACTATTAGGTAGGTAGGAGACCACATAATTAAACCGAGACAAAAATAGTGCCCATATGGCCTGTCGGGGCGACAAACGTTTTACTTCGGAGAGATAAGTCAAATTCTTGTGGTCAGTAAGAATGAGCACTGGTATGCTAGTACCCTTGAGAAGGTGCCTCTATTCCTTGAGTGCCAAAATTATGGCCAGTAATGTCCTGTCGCCAATTTCATAATTGCACTCCCCCGAAAAGAAGAAACGGCATGGATGCAAGGAACCGTCAGGCGTAGGATGTTGAGACAAGAGGGCACCTAGTCCAGTCTCAGACACATTGACCTCAAGAATGAAAGGCAGGACAGGGTTAGGATGAGCCAGAACTGGAGTGGCAGCAAAGGCAGTCTTAAGACTCTCAAAAGCCTTATTGGCAGTAAGTGACCAATGGAGTGGATCATTCTCCTTACGGGTCATGTCAGTGATAGGTTTGACCAAGAAAGAAAAGTTTTTAATAAACTTCCTATAGTAATTGGCAAAAAACAAAACAAAAACGTTGACTAGAGCGAAGACCAACTGGGCGAGGCCACTGCAGGACTACAGACAACTTATCAGGATCCATGGAGAACCCTGCAACGGAGATCACATAAACTAGGAAGGTTACTTGAGTCTGATGGAACTCAATTTCGTTCAATCTCCAAGCAGTAAGCTTCAGAGAAACAAAATTTGGATGGAGGAATGGACCCTGAGCTAGAAGGTCCTTCCTCAGAGGCAACCTCCAAGGTGGCACAGATGACATCTTCACTAGGTCTGCAGGAGCTATTAGAATTACCAACGCTCTCTCCTGTTTGATAACGAGCAAGGACTTGTGGAAGTAGCACTAACGGAGGAAACAGGTATGCTAGCCCGAAAACCCAAGAAACCGCCAGAGCATCCTACGGATGTCTTGACCTTGAACCATACCTTGGAAGCTTGGCATTCTGCCGAGACGCCATCAGATCTAACTCCGGCACCCCCACTTGAGAGTTAACCTGGAGAACACCTCCGGATGGAGAGCCCACTCCGCGGGATGAAATGTCTGTCTGCTCAGGAAATCTGCATCCCAGTTGTCCACCCCTGGAATATGGATGGCAGATAAACAATTGTGAGCTTCCGCCCACTGAATAATCCGTGCCACCTCCTTCATGGCTAAGGAACTCAGAGTTCCTCCCTGGTGGTTGATGTAAGCCACTGAGGTGATGTTGTCTGATTGGAACCTTATTAACCGGACTAAGGACAATTGAGGCCAAGCTATCAGAGCATTGTAGATCGCTCTCAACTCCAGGATGTTTATGGGGAGAGCAGACTCCTCCCGAGTCCATAGGCCCTGCACCTTTAACTTGTCCCAGACTGCTCCCCAGCCTAGCAGGCTGGCGCCCGTGTTCACAATCACCCAGGAGGGTCTCCGGAAACATGTGCCCTGAGACAGATGGTCCTGAGAGCCACCACGAGAGAGAGTCGCTTGTCAACTGGTCCAGATCTATTCTTTGAGACAGATCTGAATGGTCTCCATTCCACTGTCTGAGCATGTATAAATGCAGAGCTCTCAAACGGAATCAAGCAAAAGGAATGATGTCCATGGAAGCGACCATCAGAACAATTACCTCCATACATTGAGCCACTGATGACCAAACAGAGAGAGGCAAGAGGAGAGAATTTTGGATTTTCTGACCTCGCTCAGAAAAATCTTCATAGATAGGGAATCTATGATGGTCCCTAAGAAAACCACCCTTGTAGCTGGAACAAGGGAACTCTTCTCCAGATTCACTTTTCATCCATGGAAAAGTAGAAAAGACAACAAGTTCTCTGTGTGAGAGTTTGCTTATTGAAAATATGGCGCTTGATCCAATATGTCTTCCAGGTAGGGCGCCACTGCAATTCCCCGAGACCTGTTCACTACCAAAAGAGCCCACAGAACCTTTGAAAAAATTCTGGGAGCTGTGGCAAGGCCAAACTGAAGAGAAACAAACTGAAAATGCTTGTCTAGGAAAGTGAATCTCAGGAATTTGTGATGATCCCTGTGGATGGGAACATGAATATACGTGTCCTTCAGGTCTATGGTCATCATGAACTGACCCTCTTGGACCAAAGAAAGAATGGAACGAAAGGACGGTACCCTGAGAAATCTGTTGAGACACTTCAGGTCTAAAAGGGGTTGAAAAGTTCCCTCTTTTTTGGGAAGCACAAACAGATTTGAATAAAATCCTAGACCCTGCTCCCTTAGTGGAACTGGAACAATCACTCCCAGGGAGAAAAGGTCTTGAACGCAGTTCAAGAATGCCTCTCTTTTTAACTGGTCTGCAGATAATCTTGAGAGGTGGAATCTGCCCCCGGGAGGGCAAGATTTGAATTCTATTTTGTAACCCTGAGATACTATGTCCACAGCCCAAGGATCTGGGATATCTCGTATCCACTCTTGACAAAACAGGGAAGGTCTGCCCCCCACTTGATCCAATCCCAGACCGGGGCAGACTCTTCATGCTGACTTAGACTAAGCTGAGGGTTTCTTTGATTGCTTCCCCTTGCTACAAGACTGATTGGGTTTCCAAGAAGACTTGGACTGCTCCTGCTTGGAAGAGGGAGAGGAAGACTTTTGAAGTTACGAAAGGAACGAAAATTACTTTGACGTCCTTTAGGTCTATTCTTCTTGTCTTGTGGTAGAAAAGATCCTTTTCCATCCGTAATATCAGAAATGATTTCTGCCAGGCCAGGTCCAAAAAAAGGTTTTACCCTTGTAAGGAAGAGCTAGAAGCTTGGACTTAGAGGTAACATCAGCTGACCAAGATTTTAGCCACAAAGCCCTGCGGGCTAAGACAGTGAAGTCAGACATCTTGGCTCCCAGTCTAATAACCTGCATGTTAGCATCAGAAATAAAAGAATTCGCTAGTTTGAGAGCTTAAATCCTATCTTGGATCTCTTCCAACGGAGTCTCTACTAAAATTGAATCAGATAAGGCATCGCACCAATAAGATGCAGCACTTGCTACTGTGGCAATACAAACTACAGGTTGCCATTGAAGACCCTGATGAACATACATCTTTTTTCAAATAAGCCCCCAGCTTCTTGTCCATTGGATCCTTAAAAGAACAGCTATCCTCTATAGGGATTGTAGTTCTCTTAGCCAGAGTAGAAATAGCCCCTTCTACTTTAGGCACCGTGCGCCATGAATCTTTAATGAAGTCAGCAACAGGAAACATATTTTTAAAGACGGGAGACGGAGAGAAAGGTATCCCTGGCTTCTCCCATTCCTGTGAAATAATCTTTGTCACATGGTCTGGAACAGGAAACACTTCCACAGAGGAAGGAACATCATAGTATTTATCGGGTTTACTAGATTGTTTGGGGTTGACAATGACAGAAAGAATTTGAGTCGTCCAAAGAAGCCAAAACCTCCTTTAACAGTACACGAAGGTGTTCAAGCTTAAATCTGAAGTTTACTTATTCAGCATCAGGCAAAGGATTTATGCTGTCAGAATCTGAGATTTCACCCTCAGAAGCTACTGAGGTATCCTCATCAGACTTGTGAGGGAGGACAACCATCGCAGCAGCAGACGGGACAGACACCTTACACTCAGACAAATATTTAGATTTCCTCTTGCGCGTCCCCAACATAGGAAAAGCAGACAAAGCTGCAGATACCACTGAAGATACATGAGCAGCAAAATCAATTGGCAAACATACTCCTCTAGGAGTTTGAGAGGAACTGCAGGACACTGTATGTGAAGCCGTGGAGGCTAGGGACATTTGAGGAGAAAGCTGTGGCATTGCCTGAACAGCATCATGCTGAGAGACATTAGGCTCAGAAACAAAAAGTTTAAGTAAAACAATTTGGGCCTCAAGGCACAATAAACATTTGTCCATAGGAACAGACTCCTGCTCCATGTTCAAGTTAAAGGGTTCCCACAGAAATGTAAATTATGTACTGACACTTTAAATTTACTCAGAGAGAATTAGCGCTCAAAAACGTACCCCAAATAAAAGGCCTCTACACCTCAGCAGACTGAGGTGCCCTACCTGCTCCTCCGGAGTACAGAACAACTTATAAACCTCCTAACTAGATTTTGACTAGCACAGCCGACGCCGCTCCATTCTAAGAGCGGAAGAGAGAGAGAGTCATGTGACTGGCTGAAAGTGAAACTGCGCAACAAAGTGAAAGCGCGCGTTTCAGGAGCCGACTTAAACCTAACAGTGAACTAACACATACAGTCCTGAATCTGCCGTTTTTACAGTCACTTTTGCTGACAAAGTGAAACACAAGATACTGTCACATTTGCTTCCCCTAACACCCATATTTCTTATCAGTAGAACATTTAATAAATAAATGAGCCACAGATTAATAAATTAACTCCTTCATGCCCATAAAGGAGAATAAGTCTAAAGTCTCTCACATACATTTCATGTGCCTGCACGCTGCCTAAATAAAATCCTTTACTAAGGATTTAACACGTCCCAAACAAGTAATGCAGAGAAATCCTTTAAAGTGCAAGTCTCCAAGACCTAGAAGACAAAAGTACTTACCTGCAAATCCAGCTGTCCGGCAGATATACAGCTCACAAGGCATGAAAGGACACATACTCCTTACAGAAACCTGTAGAAAAAGAAAGAACAGAGTAACCAACTCTGGCTTTCTATACCAAGGGCAGCAAACATGTTAGAAAGCCAAGTAAGGACTACCTCCCAACTTTCTAACTGCTTAAAAGCCACCACTACTCTACTGAAGAGATTGATGTGGACACAGCTAAACCCAAATCCTTGCTTGCAGGAAAAAGTACCCAAAAAAAGGAATTAATATCTTCAGACACCGAACTTCACCTCCTCCATTGACAGAGGCAAAGAGAATGACTGGGGATTATAGGTAAGGGGAGTGACACTTAACAGCTTTGCTGTGGTGCTCTTTGCCTCCTCCTGCTGGCCAGGAGTGAATATCCCACTAGTAATTGGAATGATGTTGTGGACTTGCCATGTCTTAGGAAAGAAATACATCACACAGTATAGTTTGCGCGTGAGTAGGGTGTTAGTACGCAAGGGAAAACAGTTTGCTTACAACTTATAATACAAGCGCAACCCGACACGCACAAAAAGCTTACTTCTAGCATAGTTAAGGTTTAAGAGGGATCATTAAATAGCGCTCCACTTGTAATCTGGCACTTTATTAAGTAATATATCCCTGTAAAGATATATTAAAAATAGCAATGTTGCTATTTGTCTGTTTCCACATATATTAAAAAATTATTATTTTTTACCTTTAAATTTGTTTATGTTAATCCCAGAATGTGTTTCCTGCATCCCCCAGCACAGTTCTGGGAAATTACTAAGAATCCAATTTGTGTGTACTCACTCACCTTGCATGCACTTGAGATCCAAAATAAATACACAAATAAGTGAAGTTTTTAGTTCTCAAGTTATTTAAAATCTTACACTGGGTTCAAATAGCCCTATGTATAATTATGGTTTTATGCTCAGTTTAATGTGGTAGTGATGTCATTCAAAATAACACAAATTCATTTCTGATCACTGCTCTGCAACTTTTTAATACAACTTACTTGGAATGTTAAAATTCACTTTCTAATTGACAGGTTTGATGACTACCTATATCTAAATGTGTTTGGATTTCTTAGTGCTCTGGAGAATGTAGAGAGATGGAGATTGCCCCCACATACTTGGAAGTTAATTTGTGTGAATGTTGCTGAATCTTTAGGAATGTGTATATTAAGGTCTGTTGCTCTTCATTTACTATGGAGTGAAAGCAAGCAGATGAATAAATTGTTTTCAGATAAAAACACACAGCCCACCTACTCTGCTCATATTCTTTCTTGAAATATCCTGGAATGTTTCACAGTTAAATTATGTTATGGACTGGCATTTGAGGGAGATACTGATGTGGCTAGGATACTTTAATGTCTATTAACGTTATTTTCTTCAGTTATAAAGTCATACATACAGTATCTCAGCAATTAAGCACACATTTGCAAAAACATAAATACAAAATAGTTTTAAAAGTAACATTTTGTCAGTGAAATTTGCATGGGTTCTAAAAAAGCCTCAAGTATGTTAAAGGGACAGTAAAGTCCAAATTAAACTTTCATGGTTCAGATGTCATTTTAAACAACTTTCCAATTTACTTTTAGCACCAAATTGCTTTGTTCTCTTGGTATTCTTTGTTGAAAGCTAAACCTAGGTATGCTAATTTCTAAGCCCTTGAAGTCCGCCTCTTATCTCAGTGCATTTTGACAGTTTTTAACAGCTAGAGGGCGTTAGTTTATGTATGTCATATAGATGACGTACTCACCCCCGTGGAGTTATTTATGAGTCAGCACTGATTGGGTAAAATGCAAGTCTGTCAAAAGAAATCAGAAAAGGCAGTCTGCAGAGGCTTAGATACAAGGTAATCACAGAGGTAAAACATTTATTAATATAACCGTGCTGGTTATGCAAAACTGGGGAAAATGTAATTATTATCTATCTTTTTAAACAATAACATTTTGGTGTTGACTGTCCCTTTAATCTTATCTCCTTTGGTGTGGTCATTTCAAGACAGGTATTAAATAACTTCTGCACTGATTAAACAAACACTGTGTAGAATGTTGTGGGATTCACTCGTTTTGGGCAGTTGAAAATGAACATACTGTGCAAAGTTGTTGTTTTTTTCAACCACATATATTTTTCTATATACTGAGAATGCATAAGGTGCACAATTTAGGATTCAATTAATAAATATAAAAATATAATTTAAATAATCTGTGCTCAGAAAAAAAGTACATTTTGACTAGCAGATCAAAAATTGCATTGTGATTTTTTGCCTTTTTTTTATAGTTTAATTTTTATTATTTTAATTATCGTTTGTACACCTACATTTTGACTGCAACTACCTTTTCTAATTATAAAAATATTCTAAAAAACATATTTGAGTATTCATTAAAAAAAGTGTTTTTTGTGTTCAAAAAGTAGTGCCGCGCTACAACTTGGCATATATGAAGTTAAACATTCATTTTCTAAAGGAGTAATTCATGCAGAAATAGTATGTTTAAGCTGACATGAATACATTAACAAACTTACTATTTAAGTTAAATAATTAAATAGCCTTTAATATTGTACTGAAAGACTATCTAACATCTGAGCCAGGATGTTCAGCCAATAGGTGAACAATCTTCCATATATTATGCAGAGAATATTGGTGCCAGAAAGGAATTTTTCCAATATGTGATGTTCTTTGCCTGAATTTGTTGCTATATACAAGTTTGCTGTTCTCTGGAAACATCTATTCATTTTTTTTTTAAATAATAATATTTAAACAGCCAAGCATATTTAATTTTGTTCTGTAGTTTTCTAGAATTTGAAATAGGGAAAAGTCTTCAGAGAGTCTCTAGACACGTTTTGACTTCCAAACACATTTTGGTAATATCAATTTATCCAAAATACCGATTGGGTCAGTACACCATCTAGAAAATTATCTGGAGGTGTGGGAAGCTAAAGATCAGGATGGAGGTGTGGGAAGCTAAAGATCAGGATGTGCTGAATACTAGAAAGAGTAAAAAAATTTTTGATGACAATGGTGTGTTTAGCATTACTTGGAAATTTGCTACACCAACCATTCAAGACATACAGGATTACTTTAGAGACCATCCTGGAGTCATTTGATGAGCATCAAACTACTTTAGAAGTCATTTGCACATCATCAAGCTTGTAAAGTCATCAGCTAAGGTAAAAATTCTAGGTGATGACTTCAGAATGATTAGCAGATTACCTTACTGATTACTTCACAAGCATGAACAGCCAGTAAATTACTCTAGAGTCATCTCATTTAAATATTTCGGCCTATGGGCATAATACTTCAGGAAGGCTTCTGATGACTAGTCTGCATGCTTTTTGACCAGGACAATTTTGGCTCATATTTGCCTCCTGCATCTATCACAACTAGAAGCCAGGGATCATTACCCCACCAGACAACCACGGATCATTGATTGTAATACAATTAATAAATAAACTTCTTGGGGAGCTGGAAGGTATTGTGCCATAAAACTACCCCACAAAATGTGTTGCCCCTAATTGCCAAATTGGCCTAGGCTAAAATATGTCCCTGTTTGACTATGCTGTGTTAGCATAAATCTTCTTACATAGATCATTAACACATGTATGCACGCTGTCTGCTTGCTCCCATTTGCTTCATGAACTATGCACAGTGTACCTACAATCAGCACCTGTGAGCATGCACCGGTTGTGCACATATGGAGGACGATTTATCATGGCCCGAATGGGGCCAAATACCCCTGTTTCCGAGCAAACCTTCAGGCTCGCCGGAAAAGGAGTTAAGAAGCATACGATCGGGTTGATTTACACCCCCTGCTAGCGGCTGATTGGCTGTGAATCTGCAGGGGGCAGCAATGCACAAGCAGTTTGCATATGCTGTCGGCATTCAGCGATGTCTGGCGGATATGATGCCTGGCGGAAAAAAAGCCTAATTTTTGTGCGTGAGCAATATAGTTTTTCTTCATCAATTTGCGTGTAGTGGAAATAGCGTATTCAAGTTCAAAGTAAACGAGAGCGTGCAATTACAATTTACGCTTGTTGGGTTAGCGCAACAAATCCTTGCGTAAAGGGTAGCACATTAATAAAAAGTTGCACTAAACACAAAATAAATATATTCAAATTTACAGTTACACTCATATAAACACTATTTGATAAAAATTATTTACATAAATATTTTAAAAAAAAAGTTATAAGGGCTAACATGTCGATGGCATATGACAAGGAGAGGGCTATAATGGATATATACATACAGTACATATACATGTCTGCGGAATCTGTTGGCGCTCTACAAATAACCAATAATAATAATAATATATATGTGTATATATATATATATATATATATATATATATGTACAGATGTATTTGCATTTTACTGTATATTTACTATACATATTTCATTTTTATTGTAAAACTTAAATTATGCTTACCTGATAATTTTCTTTACTTCAGATGGAAAGAGTCCACAGCTGCATTTATTACTTTTAGGAATTCAGAAACTGGCCACCAGGAGGAGGCAAAGACACCCCAGCCAAAGGCTTAAATACCTCCCCCACTTCCCTCATCCCCCAGTCATTCTGCCGAGGGAACAAGGAACAGTAGAAGAAATATCAGAGTGAAAGGGTGCCAGAAGAACAAAAATAACAGACGCCCCACAGAAAAAAAAAAAGAAAAAAAGTGTGGGGGGGGGGGGGAGCTGTGGACTCTTTCCATCTGAAGAAATGAAAATTATCAGGTAAGCAAAATTTAAGTTTTTCTTCATAAATGGAAATAAGTCTTTCTCATAAATTTCACATACATTACAAGAAAAAACTTAAATCATAAGCAGAAGAATCAAACTGAGACAGCTGCCTGAAGAACTTTTCTACCAAAGACTGCTTCAGAAGAAGCAAATACATCAAAATGGTAAAATTTAGTAAATGTATGCAAAGAAGACCAAGTTGCTGCTTTGCAAATCTGATCAACCAAAGCTTCATTTTTAAAAGCCCAAGAAGTGGCGACTGATCTAGTAGAATGAGCTGTAATTCTCTAATGCGGAGATTGCCCCGCCTCCAAATAAGCCTTGTGAATCAAAAGCTTTAACCAAGATGCCAAAGAAATGGCGGAGGCTTTCTGACCTTTCCTAGGACCAGAAAAAACAACAAATAGAAACAAAGTCTTCCTGAAATCTTTAGTAGCTTCGACATAATACTTCAAAGCTATTACAACATCCAAAGAATGTAAAGATCTTTCAAGAGTATTCTTAGGATTAGGACACAAGGAAGGAACAACAATCTCCCTACTAATGTTGTTAGAATTCACAACCTTAGGAAGAAATTTAAACGAAGTCAGCAAAAAAGCCTTATCCTGATGGAAAATCAGAAAAGGAGACTCACAAGAGAGAGCAGACAATTCAGAAACTCTTGTAGCTGAAGAGATAGCCAAGGAACAACACTTTCCAAGAAAGTAGTTTAATATCCAAAGAATGCATAGGCTCAAAAGGAGGAGCCTGCAAAGCCTTCAAAACCAAATTAAGACTCCAAGGAGGAGAGATTGATTTAATAACAGGCTTGATACGAACCAAAGCCTGAACAAAACAGTGAATATCAGGAAGCATAGCAATATTTCTATGAAATAAAACAGAAAGAGCAGGGATTTGTCCCTTCAAAGTACTTGCAGACAAACCTTTATCCAAACCATCCTGAAGAAACTGTAAAATTCTAGGAATTCTAAAAGAATGCCAAGAGATTTTATGAGAACACCATGAAATATAGGTTTTCCAAATCCGATAATAAATCTTTCTTGAAACAGACTTACAAGCCTGTAGCAAAGTATTAATCACTGAGTCAGAGAAACCTCTATGACTAAGCACTAAGCGTTCGATTTCCATACCTTCAAATTTAGCGATTTGAGATCCTGATGGAAAAACGGCCCTTGAGACAGAAGGTCTGGCCTTAAAGGAAGTGGCCAAGGTTGGCAACTTGACATCCGCAAACCAAAATCTGTGAGGCCATACTGGTGCTATCAGAAACACATGCGATTGTTCCATTATGATCTTGGAGATCACCCTTGGAAGAAGATGTAAGCAGGTTGGTAAGGCCAAGGAACTGCTAATGCATCTACCATCTCCGACTTATGATCCCTGGACCTGGAAAGATACCTGGGAAGTTTTGTGTTTAGATGGGACACCATGAGATCTATTTCAGGAAGACCCCACATCTGTACAATCTGACAAAATACATCTGGATGGAGAGACCACTCCCCTAAATGTAAAGTCTGACGGCTGAGATAATCCGTTTCCCAATTGTCTACACCTGGGATATGAATCGCAGAAATTAGAAAGGAGTTGAATTCTGCCCAAGAAAGTATTTGAGATACTTCTTTCATCGCTAAAGGACTGCAAGTCCCATCCTGATGATTGACATATGCCACAGTTGTGATATTGTCTGTCTGAAAACAAATGAATGATTCTCTCTTTAGTAGTGGCCAAGCCTGAAGAGCCCCGAAAATAGCACAGAGTTCTAAAATATTGATTGGTAACCTCGCCTCTTGAGGATTCCAAACCTCTTGTGCCGTCAGAGACCACCAGACAGCTCCCCAACCTGTGAGACTTGCATCTGTTGAAATCACAGTCCAGGAAGGACGAACAAAAGGAAACCCCTTGAACAATAAGGTGATGGTTTAACCACCAAGTCAGAGAGAGTTGAGTGTTGTGATTTAAGAATATCAAATGTGATATCTGAGTATAATCCCTGCACCATTGATTCAGCATGCAAAGCTTCAGAGGTCTCATATGAAAACGAGCAAAGGGGATTGCCACCGATGCTGCAGTCATGAGACCTAAAACTTGCACATAGCAACTGAAGGGAATGACTGAGACTGAAGGTTTCGACAGGTAGAAACCAATTCTATTCGTCTCTTGTCTGTTAAAGACAGAGTCATGGACACTGAATCTATCTTGAAACCTAAAAAAGGTGACCCTTGTCTGAGGAATCAAGAAACTCTTTGGAAAATTGATCCTCCAACCATGTCTTTGAAGAAACAACACACGTTGATTTGTGTGAGATTCTGCTAAATGAAAAGATTGAGCCAGTACCAAGATATCGTCCAAATAAGGAAAGACCGCAATACCCTGCTCTCTGATTACAGATAGAAGGGCACCTAGAACCTTGGAAAAGATTCTTGGAGCTGTCACTAGTCCAAATGGAAAAGCGACAAATTGGTAATGCTTGTCTAGAAAAGAGAATCTCAGAACCCGATAGTGGTCTGGATGAATCAGAATTTGAAGATATGCATCCAATAAGTCTATTGTGGACATATAATGACCTTGCTGAACAAAAGGCAGAATAGTCCTAATAGTCACCATCTTGAAAGTTGGGACCCTTATAAAGTGATTACAAAATTTCAGATCCAGAACTGGTCTGAATAAATTTTCCTTCTTCGGGACAATGAATAGATTTGAATAAAAACCCAAACTCTGTTCCAGAAGTGGAACTGTTACAATTACCCCTGAAAGATCCAGATCTGAAAGACATTTCAAAAAAGCCTGAGCTTTTACAGGATTTGTTGGAGCGTGAGAGAGAAAAAACCTTTTCACAGGAGATCTTATTCTGAAACCTTATCGATACCCTTGAGAGACAATATTCTGAATTATTCTCAATGATTCTGAACAAAACCTGCCCAAACGTCTTGAAATAATTTCAGTCTGCCCCCCACCAGTAGAACTGGATTGAGGGCCGCACCTTCATGCAGTTTTGGGGGCTGGCTTTGGTTTCTTAAAAGGCTTGAATTTATTCCAACTCGAAGATGGCTTCCAATTGGAGTCCTTAGCGGAAGGAGTGGTTTTCTGTTCTCTATTCTGATGAAAGGAAAGAAACCGATTAGAAGCTCTAGTTTTCCCCTTAGATTTTTTTATCTTGGGGCAAAAAACTCCCTTCCCCCCAGTAATAGTGGAAATAATAGAATCCAACTGAGAACCAAACAAATTATTACCCTGGAATGATATAGATAGTAACCTAGATTTGGATACCATGCCAGCATTCCATGAATCGAGCCATAAAACATATTTTTAGCATCAATCTTAATGATATAAAAAATAGCATCACAGAGAAAATGATTTTGATATTGAAGCAAATGAACAACGCTAGACAAATCAGAATCTTTTTCCCGTTGTGCTAAGCTACCCAACCAAAACCAAAAAGTCGATGCCGCCGCAACATCAGCCATAGAAATGGCAGGCCTGAGAATATAGCCAGAATGTAAATAAGCTTTCCTAAGATAAGATTCAATTTTCCTATCTAAAGGATCCTTAAAAGAAGTACTATCTTCCATTTGAATAGTAGTAGACTTGGCAAGGGTAGAAATAGCCCCATCAACCTCAGGGACTTTTTTTTTTTTTACAAAACTCTAAATTAGCCACTGGCAATGGGTACAACCTTTCAAACCTAAAACGAAGCACCAGGCTTAGACCATTCCTTAACAATCACATCAGAAATAGCACCAGGAACAGGAAAAACCTAAGGAGTAATCGCAGAAGGTTTATAAAAAGAATTTAAACGTTTACTGGATTTGTTATCAAGAGGACCAGATTCCTCAATATCCAAAGTAATCAATACTTCTTTCAACAAAGAACGAATATACTCAATCTTAAAAAGATAAGTTGATTTATCAATGTCAATGTCTGAAGCAGGATCTTCTGAGTCAGAGAAATCCTCATCAGAAGTAGATATATCAGTATGTTGTCGGTCATTACAAAATTTATCAGTAACATGAGAAGCTTTAAAAGAACTTTTACGTTTATTAGAAGGCGGAATAGCAGACATAGAGGCCCATTTATCAAGCTCCGTATGGAGCTTGTGGTCCCGTGTTTCTGGTGAGTCTTCAGACTCGCCAGAAACACAAGTTATGGAGCAGCGGTCTAAAGACCGCTGTTCCATAACCCTGTCTGCCTGCTGTGATGAGGCGGACAGGAATCCAATTCAACCCGATCGAGTACGATCGGGTTGACACCTCCCTGCTGGCGGCCCGTTGGCCGCGAATCTGCAGGGGGCGGCGTTGCACCAGCAGCTCACAAGAACTGCTGGTGCAATGCTGAATACGGAGAGCGTATTGCTCTCCGCATTCAGTGATGTCTGTTGGACCTGATCCGCACTGTCGGATCAGGCCCAACAGACATTTGATAATTCGGCCTCATAGCCTTCTGTACCGCATCAGCAATAAAAAAAATCATATCAACAGGGATATAATGTACATTAGATGTTGAAGGAACAAAAGATACTGTACTAGTTCTAATAGAAAGATTTTCTGCATGCAAAAGATTATCATGACAACTGTTACATACTACAGCCGGAGATATAATCTCAGCTAGCTTACAACAGATACATTTAGCTTTGGTAGAACTGTGTTCAGGCAGCATGGTTCCTACAGCAGCTTCTGAGACAGGATCAGATTGAGACATTTTGTAAAATGTAAAAGAAAAAATAACATTTAATCAAAAAAATATCTTATTTCCTCATATAGCAATTTCAGGAATGGGAAAAAATGCAAATGTTAAAATAGGCAAAAAAGCTAATAGCATAGCCCTCTGAGCATAAAGAAGGCAAGGAGCATATAGGAAGTGGGGTAAAAATAAACCATAAAATATTTTTTTGGCGCCAAGTATGACGCACAACGCAAAAGGAAATATACAATTTTTTGGCACCAGCAAACATCCGGAAATGACACAACTCGCGTCATAACAACCTGGCGTCAACTAAAACGCAGGAAATGACGAACTTGCGTCATCATAGACGCACATTTGCGCCAAAAAATTCTCGAGCCATGAATGACGCAGTAAATAACAGCATTTTGCGCCCTCGCGAGCCTAAATTTGCCTGCAAATTTTAAAGAAACAAGTCAGATTGGAAAAAAGACTAAACCCCAGGTAAGAAAATATTAAAAAAATAACTTCCTAAAACATGACTCCCATACTGAATCTGCTAGACTGCAAAGGGAAATACACATAGACCTGACTCATGGCAAATATAAGTAAATACATATATTTAGGACTTTATATAAATACATAAAGTGCCAACCATTGCGGAGTGTCTTAAAATAATGATACATACTTACCGAAAGACACCCATCCACATATAGCAGATAGCCAAACCATTACTGAAAACTATCAGCAGAGGTAATGGTATAAGAGTATATCGTCGATCTGAAAAGGGAGGTAGGAGATGAATCCCTATGACCGATAACAGAAAACCCTTGAAAGGTTTTCCACAAGGGAAACCATAAAAAATCAACAGGCGATACTCTCTTCACATCCCTCTGACAAACACTGTACTATGAGAGGAATTGGGCTTCAGAATGCTTAGAAGCGCTTATCATAGAAGAAAACAAAAAAATCAAGCACAAATTTACTTCACCACCTCCATAGGAGGCAAAGTTTGTAAAAACTGAGTTGGGGGTGTATTTATAGGCATTTTGAGGTTTGGGAAACTTTGCCCCTCCTGGTAGGATTGTATATCCCATATGTCACTAGCTCATGGACTCTTGCCAATTACATGAAAGAAATCTAAATGGCACTGTACACCCCCAATGGCTGGGGCACTCACCACCTCCAGGGAATTAGACACCAGCGGAAAAGGATTTCTCCGTCGCCACACGGTCAGGAATGCGGAAATGGAGAGCCAAAATGTGTCCATGCCCGGTCACAAGGTAAAACGTGCAGTCCATGCAAAAGCACGCCCGACTGTAAAGGCCGCCTCACTAGACATAGGCCGTTATGTTCCAAAATAGTCATGAGCCGAAGCAACACTACACAGTAGCAGACAGAATCACATAACAAACATGAGTATAACCAACCCTGTTCAATAAACCCCTCAGGAGATATTAACCCTTGATTCAGAGATACAAAAAGGAGCCTCACTGAGACCCTATGTTAAAGTTATCCCCGAAAGGTTGTAGCCTCTCAAGGATAAACAGTTGTAATTAAAATACATCTATGATGAAAGTAAAATGAAACAATCTTACGCCATGAAACAGGAACATGGCCCTTCAAGTGTGACAGATGGTAGCGTCGCTTCTGCCATGGACTTAAGAGAAAAAAGCAGACAGCGAAACTCGTCAACGCTGATTGCTTGTGGAGCTGTTAATATGAGTCGGGATGGTTTTGGTTTTGGACTCTAACTTTCACCCATGCTCTTACTGAGAGGCTGACAGGACTACTTAAAACTCCAGTCCCATGCCGAAGAGTACTACCCTCCATAAGAGACTATCCAAAACTTCTGACACTTCTCTGCCAACCTCCTGGGATAAAAAGCAAAGAATGACTGGGGGATGAGGGAAGTGGGGGAGGTATTTAAGCCTTTGGCTGGGATGTCTTTGCCTCCTCCTGGTGGCAGGGTTCTGAATTCCCAAAAATAATGAATGCAGCTGTGGATTCTTTCCATTTATGAAGAAAATATATATTTTTATATGTATCTGTATATACCTGCATATACAGTAGTTATCTATTTTACATTAATAGTATATATATATATATATATATATATATATATCTATATATATATATACACACATATACATATATAGAGCGGAATATATATTTCATAATAAAAATTAAATTTTCATATGTGAAGAACATAAAAACGTAAAAGATATGTAAAGTAATTCGTGTTTCAAGTATTGATTTTTTTTAAATTATTATATATACTGTAAAAAAAAATCTAAATAATCCATAGACTATATATTTTTTACAGTATGTATAATATTTTTAATTATTATTTTTTTATATGTAATATTTCAATAACGCAATGTAAGAATAGTAATTCTTCCTGTGCACTAATCCGACACCGCATTATACCTAAATCATGAAACACGAATAGAGTTACACATATTTTACATTTCTATGTTCTTCACATAGAAAAAAATGTAATATTTATTATTGAATATCTCTCTCTCTCTATATATATATATATACATATATATTTATATATGTAAAATCAATATCTATAGCTATATATCTATAGGAATAGATATACAGGTATAGGTATATACAGATTCTATATAGAAATATGTATTTACAAAAAAATGACATATTCCTGTATGTGCAGAATACTGGAATGTAAAATATGAATAACTCTTGTCAGGTTAGCACGTGAGCGATAGGTGTAAGGTTTTTTTCTTCTTTGATCTCGATTGACTTTCAACTTGTAATATGCGTGCAACCTGCCACGTCTAAAAAGATTACTTGTAGCAAAGTTTATGCTCGAGCAGGAGCATTAAATAGCGTGCCACTTGTAATCTGGCCAAATGGGGCCGATTTATTAAGCCCCGTATGGCCCCTAATGCTGTTTTTACTGCACGAGCTGCCAGAGCCAATAGAATGCAAGCTCAATCCTATTGGCTGATTGGATCAGCCAATATGATTGAACTTCAATCCTATTGGCTGATTGCATCAGCCAATAGGATGTTTTCTACCTTAATTCCGATTGGCTGATAGAATTCTATCAGCCAATCGGAATCTAAGGGACGCCATCTTGGATGACGTCACTTAAAGGTACCTTCATTCGTCTTTAGTCGTCGGATGAAGAGGATGCTCTGTGTCGGATGCCTTCAAGATGGACTCGCTCCGCGCCGGATGGATGAAGATAGAAAATGCCGTCTGGATGAAGACCTCTGCCCGTCTGGAGGACCACTTTGCCCCGGCTTGGATGAAGACTTCTCCCGGTAAGTCAATCTTCAGGGAGTTAGTGTTAGGTTTTTTTTTTAAGGGTGTATTGGGTGGGTTTATTTTTTAGATTAGGGGTTTGGGCTTGCAAAAGAGCTAACTGCCCTTTTAAGGGCAATGCCCATCCAAATGCCCTTTTCAGGGCAATGGGGAGCTTAAGTTTTTTTAGATAGTATTTTATTTGGGGGGTTGGTTGTGTGGGTGGTGGGTTTTAATGTTGGGGGGTTGTTTGTATTTTTTTACAGGTAAAAGAGCTGATTACTTTGGGGCAATGCCCCACAAAAGGCCCTTGTAAGGGCTATTGGTAGTTTAGTTTAGGCTAGGGATTTTTTTATTTTGGGGGGGCTTTTTTATTTTGATAGGGCTATTAGATTAGGTGTAATTAGTTTAAATATCTTGTAATTTGTTTATTATTTTCTGTAATTTAGTGGGGTTTTTTTTTGTACTTTAGCTAATTTAATTTAATTGATTTAATTGTTGTTAATTTAGTTAATTTATTTAATTATAGTGTAGTGTTAGGTGTTAGTGTAACTTAGGTTAGGTTTTATTTTACAGGTACTTTTGTATTTATTTTAGCTAGGTAGTTATTAAATAGTTAATAACTATTTAATAACTATTGTACCTAGTTAAAATAAATACAAACTTGCCTGTAAAATAAAAATAAATCCCAAGCTAGCTACAATGTAACTATTAGTTATATTGTAGCTAGCTAAGGGTTTATTTTATAGGTATTTTGTTTTAAATAGGGATAATGTAGTTAATGATAGTACTTTTCTTTAGATTTATTTAAATCATATTTAAGTTAGGGGGTGTTAGGGTTAGACTTAGATTTAGGGGTTAATAACTTTAATATAGTGGCGGCGACGTTGGGGGCGGCAGATTAGGGGTTAATAGGTGTAGGTAGGTTGCGGTGACATTGGGGGCGGCAGATTAGGGGTTAATAAATATAATGTAGGTGTCGGCGATGTTGGGGGCAGCAGATTAGGGGTTCATAAATATAATGTAGGTGGCGGCGGTGTCCAGAACGGCAGATTAGGGGTTAAAAATGTTATTATGGTGTTTGTGATGCGGGAGGGCCTCGGTTTAGGGGTTAATAGGCAGTTTATGGGTGTTAGTGTACTTTTTAGCACTTTAGTTATGAGTTTTATGTTACGGCGTTGTACCATAAAACTTTTAACTACTGACTTTTAAATGCGTTAAAACTCTTAACAGGGTAGGGTGTACTGCTCACTTTTGGCCTCCCAGGACAGACTCATAATACCGGCACTATAGAAGTCCCATAGAAAAAAGACTTTACGAAGTTTAGGTAAGTCGTTTTGCGGTAAGGCCAAAGAAGTGTTCGGTGACCCTAAACCTTCAAGACTCGTAATAGCAGCGGGCGTAAAAAAGCAGCATTAGGATCTCAACGCTGCTTTTTTACCCTAACGCACAACTCGTAATCTAGCCGTTTGTTTATTAAAAAACATGTTTTGTATTTTGCTGTGCATTTTGTTTTTAGGAATAAGATTACCAGAATGGGATATTGATATCTCCCAAAAGAAACTAGCCGAATCTTTTCCGGTTTACAAAAGTTTCACTCTTTAAATCAGGGTTTAAAAAAAATTATGAACTTTATAACATTAAAACTACAGAACCGCAGCAGTCAAAAGGGGAGGAACTACTATTGTTGCAGCATGTGCAGTAGAATGTGTACAATCCTAATGCTGGGGAGCTTTTTACTAGTGTAGGTTGCAGGTCTATCTATTTATTTATTCTCAAAATCATTATACAGAGCAACTTATATTATTACTGTTGCTTTCTATTGAGTTACCTTTGGGGGCCCAAAACAATTTAGGCATCAGGGCCCTCTGTTGAGTAGGACAGCTACTGGCATTTATGCAAAACTGTACATTCTCAATGTAAAAAAAGGGTTTACTTGCAATATCCCGTTTGGTACATCGGAGCCTTAGTAACTTGTTTAAAAATCTTAAAAATCTTTAAATGGAAAATGGGATGGGTGAATGTTTCTAAAAATTTAAATTTAAAACAAATGTTGATACATTCGTTCGTATCAAATTTTGAATGTTTATATAGCATTCTAACATTCTATTTTTGAATTTTCGTTTTCGAATTTTTCAATAAAATTCGAAAATATTTCTTCGAATAATAGAATGTTTAGCTATGTATTCATTCAATTTCGAAATGTAATATTCAAATTTGAATGTAACATTCGAATTCGAATGTAAGATTCAAATTCTAAATAGTATTTCTAGTCTACAACTGTGCTTAATAAATGTAAAATTCGAATTCAAATGCAACATTCAAATTCAAAATAGTATTTCTAGTCTAATACTGTGTTTTTTTAAATTTAATATTCGAATTTGAATGTCACATTCACATTGGAATGTCACATTTGAATTCAAAATAGTATTTCTAGTCTACAATTGTGTTTTATAATTGTAATATTCGAATTTGAATGTGACTTTTGAATTTGAATGTCAAAATCGAATGTGACATTCAAAAACTGCAAATAACATTCGATAACAGAATTTTTAAGAATATTCGTTCTTATCAAAATTCTATTATGTAATTTGAATTTCTACAATAACATTTGTTCTAACATTCAAATTCAAATATAAACACATTCACCCATCCCTACTTACGACCTACGAGCAGCCACTCTCACAGTGCAGCACTCATATCTGTTCTTTACAAATATTTGCTCCTTATTCAATCCAATGAGCAGGCCCTATGACATAAGGTATCTTCTCCATCAAGTTGTACATGAATATAATAGCTTACAAATTCATTATAACATTATAAAATAAAGGTTCCCCCGTCTGAGATCCATGAGTGGCCTCCTTAGTTTCAAAATGTCTTCTAATAGACCAATGTATTTTATAGGTGAATAAGGTCCAACAGTGGTCTCTCGAGCCGCTTAGAAGGCTTCCAGTTTTTTTTTTTAGGCATAGTAGTGCTATGCTGTATATTGGAATTGATCTGCAATGCATTTGTTTATGTAAAACATATAATTTCACATTCTATCTGACTTTTAAATGGATTACTCTGAAATAGATTAAGGGCTAGATTTATTAAGCCCCTACGGCAGCAAGTTCTCTCAAGAACTTGCTCGCCGTGATTTATCAAGCAGCGGTCACCAGACTACACCACCTCTATTGTGTCGAAATTCAATCTCCTTGGTCGAGTCCGACCGAGGAGATTGACAGCTCCTGCCCGCACATGATTGGCTGTGCGCGGGCAGGGGGCGGGATTGCACGCGAGCGCAAAATTCCGCTCGTGTGCAATGTTAATTACCTGCGGGTAATTTCGCCCCGCCACAAGCGAGCTGAGGCGTACAGGGGTGCGTATACGCGCCCCTGTACGCCTCAGCGTTGCTAAATCTAGCCCTAAGCATTGAATATTGCTATGTCTGTATCTTATGTAATTCTGAACTTATGCCTGTATGCATTCACTCGAACCGTAAAAATAATAATAATAATAAAAAAACAACTTTATTTTTAGAAAAAGATCTACGATTTTTTGGCTGGCAAGATTTGAACATATTATATTTTAAACTATTTTATTTGTTGTTATTTTTTTAGATACTGCTTGTGTTCTTTTTATCATAAATCCTATTTATGTTTTGGAGAACTTAATGATACATTAGTGTAAAAATGACAGTAACTTTTATATATTTTCTGCACCTTTTAGAAATATTTTTTTCAAGTTAATTTATTTTTGCTTGCCTTAATCAGATACTGTTTATATTGCAAAATGTCATTATACGTCAACTTAAAAACCCTACGCAGAAACATTACAGCCCTTATGTTCTGATCCTTTACATTGCTAATGTTCATGTAAAAAAATGTGAGCAGAGCAATACCCAATTAAGCTTTAGCAATTTATATGTTTCTCTCTCTGCCATGGAAATAATAAAAACAAATTAGAGTGTTCTATTAATTACTGTGCATGTTTAAACCATGTTTATATGTATATTGTGCAAGAGATTTGCATCACATTTACTGAAATCCTTCACGGTAAATTGTTTATTAACATACACATTTTATAGAAAAATAATCTCTGTGACTGCATACAATGGAGATATATAAGCAGTCGCATAGAAAGGCATTCAGCGGCTGAGCAATATGGCTTTTATGCTGAATGCTCAGGAAACCTCTTGCGATTTCTGAAACCCCTCTCTTCATGAGTGAGTTGTGCAGATAAAAGCATAATCCTACTACTGCCTATTAGGTACACCTTTTATAACAAAGAGGTTAAAACAGCAGTCAGGATGTGGGAATAAATAACTAGGAAGGAACATACACTTAGCAATTATGATGTACCCTTGCTTAAATGGCTTATCCAAAGATTACCTGACAGAATTTTTCCAGCTCTTATATGTTTTCTTTCCCAACATGGTAGAAGCAGCCAAATAACTATCTAAATCCTGCAGGGTTAAAATTAGTCTTGGACAGCATAGTGTGATATGTATGCACATATTTTCCCTTGGAATGGTGTACAGCTCGCTGTGCTTTGTTGAGCTGCTGAACTACAAGTATTGCGTTCACCTGCTGCTTTGTATTGTCTATGTATAGTTTTCCACTGTGGTCCAGGCATTAGCAGTCCACGTAAGCAGATGTAAGTAGATGCTTAATTGTAATAGTCTTAAAGGCATATTAACCATTGTAAGAGATTGGAAACCTGTCATGATTCTATGCACAAATAATTAATCAAACAGTTAATGTATTAGCAGTTTATATTAAAACTTCGTTTTTTAGACTATATATATATATATATATATATATATATATATACATATATACATACATACAGTATCTCACAAAAGTGTACAGCCTGTATAACAGTGTAAATTTGCTGTCCCCTCAAAATAACAACACACAGCCATTAATGTCTAAACCGTTGGCAACAAAAGTGAGTACACCCCTAAGTGGAATTGTCCAAATTGGACCCAAAGTGTCAATATTTTGTGTGGCCACCATTATTTTCCAGCAATGCCTTAACCCTCTTGGGCATGGAGTTTACCAGAGCTTCACAGGTTGTTACTGGAGTTCTCTTCCACTCCTCCATGACGACATAACGGAGCTGGTGGATGTTAGAGACCTTGCGCTTCCCCACCTTCCGTTTGAGGATGCCCCACAGATGCTCAATAGGGTTTAGGTCTGTAGACATACATGGCCATTCCATTACCTTTACCCTCAGCTTCTTTAGCAAGGCAGTGGTTGTCTTTAAGTTATGTTTGGGGTCTTTATTATGTTGGAATACTGCCCTGGGCCCAGTCCCCAAATGGAGGGGATCATGCTCTGCTTCAGTATTATACAGTACATGTTGGCATTCATGGTTCCTTCAATTAACTGTAGCTCCCCAGTGCCGGCAGCACTCATGCAGGCCCAGACCATGACACTCCCACCACCATGCTTGACTGTAGGCAAGACACACTTGTCTTTGTACTCCTCACCTGGTTGCAGCCACACATGCTTAACACCATCTGAACCAAATAAGTTTATCTTGGTCTCATTGGACCACAGGACATGGTTCCAGTAATCCATGTCCTTTGTCTGCTTGTCTTCAGCAAACTATTTGCGGGCTTTCTTGTGCATCATCTTTAGAAGAGGCTTCCTTCTGGGATGACATCAATGCAGACCTATTTGATGCAATGTGCGGCGTATGGTCTGAGCACTGATAGGCTGACCCCTCACCCCTTCAACCTCTGCAGCAATTCTGGCAGCACTCATACGTCTATTTATCAAAGACAACTTCTGGATATGACACTGAGCACGTGCACTCAACTCCTTTGGTCGACTATGGCGAGGCCTGTTCTGAGTAGAACCTGTCCTGTGAAACCGCTGTATGGTCTTGTCCACCGTGCTGCAGCTCAGTTTCAGCAGGGTTTTGGCAATCTTCTTATAGCCTAGGCCATCTTTTTGTAGAGCAACAATTCTTTTTTTCAGATCCTCAGAGTGTTCTTTGCCATGAGGTGCCATGTTGAACTTCCAGTGACCAGTATGAGAGAGTGGGAGAGCGATAACACCAAATTTAACACAGCTGCTCCCCATTCACACGTGAAACCTTGTAACACTAACGAGTCACATGACAACGGGAAGGGAAAATGGCTAATTGGGCCCAATTTGGACATTTCCACTTAGGGGTGTACTCACTTTTGTTGCCAACAGTTTAGACATTATTTTAAGGGGATAGCAAATTTACACTGTTATACAGGCTGTACACTCACTATTTCTTAAGTGTTGTCCCATGAAAAGATATAACAAAATATTTACAAAAATGTGAGGGGTCTACTAACGTTTGTGAGATAATATATATATATATATATATTTATATATATATATATATATATATATATATATATATATTAGAGAGAGCGATATGCATACATACATACATATATATATATATATATATATATATATATACAGTACATATATACACACATATACCTGTCATGATTATGTCCTCTATCAGCGTTTGGGTGTGTATATGGAACTCAGGATGCAGGAATAGATACACAGAACAAGGAAAATATTTCTTTAAAGCTTTACTGATAAATAAAAGGAACAGTAGGTAGTGCAGATTGAAGATCACATAAAACATCTTATGCAAATCAGTAAAGTCCTTAACAGAAACAAAGTCCATAATACACTGGTGTTTGATGAGAGTCATACACTGGTATCCAGGTGTGTATGCTTGGTTTCAAGAGTAAGGTGAGCATACGTTGGTATCAAGGTAAGTATGCTTGGTTTCAAGAGTAAGAAGAGCATACGTTAATATCAAGGTAAGTATGCTTGGTTTCAAGAGCAAGGAGAGCATACATGGGTATCAAGGTAAGTATGCCTGGTTTCAAGGGCAAGGTGAGCATACACAGGTATCAGCATAGAGATGCTTGGTTTCTGGAACAAGGTAAACATACACAGGTATCATCGTAGAGATGCTTGGTTTCTGGAACAAGGTAAGCATACACAGGTATCATCGTAGAGATGCTTAGTTTCTGGAACAAGGTAAGCATACACAGGTATCACCGTAGAGATGCTTGGTTTCAGGAACAAGGTAAGCATACACCGGTATCATAGCAAGGGTACTTGGTAGCAGGATCAAGGTGAGCATACACCGGTATCACAGCAAAGGTACTTGGTTTCAGGATCAAGGTGAGCATACAACGGTATCACAGCAAGGGTACTTGGTTTCAGGATCACAGTGAGCATACACCGATATCAGAGCAAGGGTACTTGGTTTCAGGATCAAGGTAAGCATACACCTGTATCATAACAAGGGTACTTTGTTTCAGGATCAAGGTGAGCATACACTGGTATCACAGCAAGGGTACTTGGTTTCAGGGTCAAGGTGAGCATACATCGGTATCACAGCAAGGGTACTTGGTTTCAGGATCAAGGTGAGCATACATCGGTATTACAGCAAGGGTACTTGGTTTCAGGGTCAAGGTGAGCATACACTGGTATCACAGTAAGTGTACTTGGTTTCAGGATCAAGATGAGCATACACCGGTATCACAGTACTGATGATAATATTCCTCCATAAACCCCTGCAAGTAAACATTCTCCAGTGGCACAGACATAGCAAACTGGTCTCTGAATCTGGAGTCCTGGGTTCAATACCAGGCAGGGCCCAACAAGGTGGTCACCAGCGACGTCCCAGCTGTGCACTTTGCATTTTAGTAAGAACAGAGCTTATAGGATCCTGACAATAACACATCTATATATCTTTAAGGAATGTTACACTAACTAATTCACTCTGCTGTTATGTTCTCAAGCTGTGTTTTTATCTGGAAAGAGGAGGTGTCACATTCCAATGAGAGGCACTAGTGTGAGAATCTTTTCCTCATTATGAGAAACTCTTATTTTACTAACATGTACAACTGACAGACAGACACGCCTGCTAAACTGTACTTTAATTATTACATTGCCTAGAGACCTCAGCTATCTAATAATTAAGATACAGTTTGGCATGAGAGTTTTGGGCAACATCTTAGAGAGGAGTCTCAGACATTAGCACCTGTTAAATCTGCTGTGTATATCCCACTGAATGATGACGCAGACTGTAACTGCCCTCCTATGCCTTTCTACTCTTGTACGCTGATGTTAATGCCTTATTCGAAACCCGAAGATAAGTAATGTATTTATAGTTTAATCACTGCCTTGCTTTATAAGATGATTTGCAATAAGTTCATAATAAAGACTGTTATTATTGTGCTGCATTTTTATGTGTCAGTTTCCTTCCTTTTTAGTACTATTGTGAGACCTAGTTTACAATTGCCCAGGCACCATAACACCCATATGCTGCATCCTCTGAGAGCGATGCAGCATATCTTTAAAAAAGTTGACTAGAAAATATCACATGGACATATCTAGGTAAAAAATAAAGATAATTTACCACAGTTTCCCTGGTAACCACATCCTTCTGTAGAGGGTTTAAGCATCTAATACAGATGCTTTTCCAGGGGCATTTCAAGGAAGTTTTCTCTTATGAGGTCTTGTGAGATTTTAAAGAAATTTCAAAAAGCCACAGCAAAGCAAAGTTTAAATTTGATACAGATTATGCTGATTGGGTGTTTGTTTTAACTCATGCAGATGAATTTAGGAAGAAGTGCTAAATGGAAAATGATCACAGAGCAGCTAAGTTACTCTGTTGAGTTGACCTTAATTTTTAATAAAGGGAACCCCCCCAAACTGGTATAACACATGTAACTTTTTCTTACAGTTTGCATCGGAAATTCTGTTAAAGCAATGTCCCTTTAAGTACTTCACTAGCTGTTAAAGGGACATGTAAATGATGCAATTAAAGGGACCTAAAATGAATCTGAATTGCAGGTGCACTTATAAGCAATACAAATTTAAAAAAATACTCGCCTAGATTACGAGTTTTGCATTTGTGTTTTAACGCTGAAAAAATGGCCATTTCAGCGTTAAAACAGCAATGCAGCCATTACGAGTCATGTCGGTATAGCTGTACCGCAAGCCTTTTAGCCTGTAATGCAACGTCAGTCCCACACTCGAAAAAATAACGTTTTTGCATGGGACTTCCATATCCCTGCCATTACAAGTTTTGCAGTGAGGCTTAAAAGCTTGCGTTACAGCCTATACCGACACAATCCGTTTTGCAATCTGAGACCAGTAGTTATGAGTTTTACGCAACAGAACTTACACAAAACTCATAACTAAAGTGTTACAAAGTACACTAACACCCATAAACTACCTATTAACCCCTAAACCGAGCCCCCCCCCGCATCACAAACACTAAATTAAACTTATGAACCCCTAATTTGACGCTCCCAACATAGCCGCCACTAAATAAAGTTATTAACCCCTAAACCTCTGGCCTCACACATCACTAAAAATAAATAAACCTATTAACCCCTAAACCGCCAGCCTCCCACATCGCAAATAACTAAATTAAACTATTAACCCCTAAATCTAACAACCCCCTAACTTTAAATTAAAATTACAAGATCCCTATTTTAAAATAAATAAAAACTAACCTGGGAAATTACAAAAACCTAAGTTTAAACTATAAATAAAACTAAGATTACTATTATACTAAAATTAAAATAACTATCAATTAAATAAATTAAATTACTCATTAAAAAAAACTAACACTACTAAATAAATTAAATCTACAGTTACAAAAAAATACAAAATACTAAATTACAAAAAATACAAAATTACGAAAAATAACAAACGAACGGCTAGATTACGAGTTTTTGTTGGTAATGGTGTGCAGTGCTAACGCACAGTTTTTCCTTACCGCTCACCTACAGTAACGCTGGTATTACGGGTCTTTAGAAACCCGGCGTTAGCCGCAAAAAAGTGAACGTAGAGCAGAATTTAGCTCCACATCTCACCTCAATACCAGCGCTGCTTACGGTAGCGGTAAGCTGGCAAAACGTGCTCATGCACGATATCCCCATAGGAATCAATGGGGCAGAGCCGGCTGAAAAAAACCTAACACCTGCAAAAAAGCAGCGTTCAGCTCCTAACGCAGCCCCATTGATTCCTATGGGGAAACACATTTATGTCTACACCTAACACCCTAACATGAACCCCGAGTCTAAACACCCCTAATCTTACACTTATTAAACCCTAATCCTCCGCCCCCGACATCACCGACACCTGCATTATATTATTAACCCCTAATCTTCCGCTCCGGACACTGCCGCCACCTACATTATACTTATGAACCCCTAATCTGATGCCCCCAACATTGCTGAACCCTACATTATATTTAACCCCTAATCTGCCGCCACCAATGTCGCCGACACCTACCTACAAATATTAACCCCTAATCTGCCTCCCCCAACGTCGCCGCCACTATAATAATGTTATTAACCCATAAATCTAAGTCTAACCCTAACACCCCCCTAACTTAAATATAATTTAAATACATCTAAATAAATATTCCTATCATGAAATAAATTATTCCTTTTTTAAACTAAATACTTACCTATAAAATAAACCCTAAGCTAGCTACAATATAACTAATAGTTACATTGTATCTAGCTTAGGGTTTATTTTTATTTTACAGGCAACTTTGTATTTATTTTAACTAGGTACAATAGTTATTAAATAGTTATTAACTATTTATTAACTTCCTAGTTAAAATAAATACAAATATACCTGTAAAATAAAACCTAACCTAAGCTACAATTACACCTAACACTACACTATAATTAAATAAATTACCAAAATTAACTACAATGAATTACAATTAAACTAAATAAACTAAATTACGAAAAAAAACCCACTAAATTACAGAAAATAATAAAATAATTACAATTTGTTTAAACTAATTACACCTAATCCCCCTAATAAAATAAAAAAGCCCCCCAAAATAAAAAAAAATCCCTACCCTACACTAAATTACAAATAGCCCTTAAAAGGGCTTTTTGCAGGGCATTGCCCCAAAGTAATCAGCTCTTTTACCTGTAAAAAAAAAATACAATACCCCCCAACATTAAAACCCACCACCCACACACCCAACACTACTCTAAAACCCACCCAATCCCCCCTTAATAAAACCTAACACTACCCCCTTGAAGATCACCCTACCTTAAGACGTCTTCACCCAACAGGGCAGAAGTGGTCCTCCAGACGGTCCGAAGTCTTCATCCTATCCGGGCAGAAGAGGTCCTCCAGACGGCCAGAAGTCTTCATCCCGGCGGCATCTTCTATCTTCATCCATCCGGAGGGGAGCAGGTCCATCTTCAAGACATCCGACGCGGAGCATCCTCTTCGTTCGACGGCGACTGGAACAATGACGGGTCCTTTAAATGACATCATCCAAGATGGTGTCCCTTCAATTCCGATTGGCTGATAGAATGCTATCAGCCAATTGGAATTAAGGTAGAAAAAATCCTATTGGCTGATCCAATCAGCCAATAGGATTGAAGTTCAATCCTATTGGCTGATTAGAACAGCCAATAGGATTGAGCTCGCATACTATTGGCTGATTGGAACAGCCAATAGAATGCTAGCTAAATCCTATTGGCTGATTGGATCAGCCAATAGGATTTTTTCTACCTTAATTCCGATTGGCTGATAGAATTCTATCAGCCAATCGGAATTGAAGGGACGCCATCTTGGATGACATCATTTAAAGGACCCGTCATTGTTCCAGTCGCCGTCGAACGAAGAGGATGCTCCGCATCGGATGTCTTGAAGATGGACCCGCTCCGCTCCGGATGGATGAAGATAGAAGATGCCATCTGGATGAAGACTTCTGGCCGTCTAGAGGACCTCTTCTGCCCGGATAGGATGAAGACTGCACACCGTCTGGAGGACCACTTCTGCCCGGTTGGGTGAAGACGTCTCAAGGTAGGGTGATCTTCAAGGGGGTAGTGTTCAGTTTTATTAAGGGGGGATTGGGTGGGTTTTAGAGTAGGGTTGGGTGTGTGGGTGGTGGGTTTTAATGTTGGGGGGGTATTGTATTTTTTTTTACAGGTAAAACAGCGGATTACTTTGGGGCAATGCCCCGCAAAAAGCCCTTTTAAGGGCTATTTGTAATTTAGTGTAGGGTAGGGATTTTTTTTATTTTGGGGGGCGTTTTATTTTATTAGGCTGATTAGATTAGGTGTAATTAGTTTAAACAAATTGTAATTATTTTATTATTTTCTGTAATTTAGTGTTTTTTTCCCCGTAATTTAGTTTATTTAATTTAATTGTAATTAATTGTAGTTAATTTAGGTAATTTATTTAATTATAGTGTAGTGTTAGGTGTAATTGTAGCTTAGGTTAGGTTTTATTTTACAGGTATATTTGTATTTATTTTAACTAGGAAGTTATTAAATAGTTAATAACTAGTTAATAACTATTGTACCAAGTTAAATAAATACAAAGTTGCCTGTAAAATAGAAATGAACCCTAAGCTAGCTACAATGTAACTATTAGTTATATTGTGGCTAGCTTAGGGTTTATTTTATAGGTAAGTATTTAGTTTAAAAAAGGAATAATTTATTTAATGATAGGAATATTAATTTAGATGTATTTAAATTATATTTAAGTTAGGGGGGTGTTAGGGTTAGACTTAGATTTAGGGGTTAATAACTTTAGTATAGTGGCGGCGACGTTGGGGGCGTCAGATTAGTGGTTAATAATTGTAGGTAGGTGTCGGCGATGTTAGGGACAGCAGATTAGGGGTTAATAAAATGTAACTAGTGAATGCGAGGCGGGAGTGCGGCGGTTTAGGGATTAATATATTTATTAAGGTGGCGGCGATGTCCGGTCGGCAGATTAGTGGTTAAAAATTGTATTTAAGTGTTTGCAATGTGGGGGGGGGGGGGGGGGGGGGGCTCGGTTTAGGGGTTAATAGGTAGTTTATGGGTGTTAGTGTACTTTTTAGCACTTTAGTTAAGAGTTTTATGTTACCGCGTTAGCCCATAAAACTCTTAACTACTGATTTTTAAATGCGGTATCAGTCTTGACAGGAGAGGGTCTACCGCTCACTTTTTCCAAGACTCGTAATACCGGCGTTAGGCAAATCCCATTGAAAAGATAGAATACGCAATTTACGTAAATGGATTTGGGGTATGCTCGAGTCGCGGAAAAAAAAGTGAGCGGTACACCTGTACCTGCCAGACTCGTAATACTAGCGGGCGTTAAAAAGCAGCATTGGGACCTCTCAACGCTACATTTTAAGGCTAACGCAAGACTCGTAATCTAGGTGGAAATTATCCAAAATAAAAACAATTACACCTAATCAAATAGCCCTATCAAATTAAAAAAAAAATCCCCTAGCCTACAATAAACTACCAAATCAGCTCTTTTCCCTGTAAAAAAATACAAAGACCCCCCGAACAGTAAAACCCACCACCCAACCAACCCCCCCAACTACAGATCAACCTTAGTAACTGCATTAAAGAGTTGTTTAATTTTCCCCTAGCTCTCCCCATATGCAACACACACATTGCTTCTATGGGGCATACGCTGTCAGCATTTATCATTGCAAAAGCAGTTCACCAGAACTGCTTGTGCAATACCGCCCCCCGCAGATTTGCGGCCAATCGGCCGCTAGCAGGGGGTGTCAATCAACCCAATTGTATTCGATCAGATTGATTTCTGTCCGCTGCCTCAGAGCGGCGGACAAGTTATGGAGCAGCGATCTTTAGAAACAAGGGGCATCAGGCCCTTATGTCTCATTCATGCAGGCAATAACTGAAACTGATATAAAAGGTAACATTTATGTGTTTCTATGACTTTGTTTTGATTTTGAATATATACTTCTTGTATTTTGAAAAAATCTGCACTATATACTTTTATTTCCAGCTTGACTCATTTAAAATATGTTTATTTATATAAGCAGGCTTTAATAACTAGCATTTCTCCAATGGTTCTGTAAGGGATAGAGAGATAGATAGACAGATAGAGATAGATAATAGATAATGATAGATAGATAGATACACAGAGAGATAGATAGACAGATAGAGATAGATAATAGATTATGATAGATAGATAGATACACAGAGAGATAGATAGACAGATAATACTATAGATAGATAGATACACAGAGAGATAGATAGACAGAAAGAGATAGATAATAGATTATGATAGATAGATACACAGAGAGATAGATAGACAGATAGAGATAGATGATAGATTATGATAGATAGATACACAGAGATATAGACAGATAATACTATAGATAGATAGATACACAGAGAGATAGATAGACAGATAGAGACAGATGATAGATTATGATAGATAATACTATAGATAGATAGATAATACTATAGATAGATACATAGAAAGATAGAGATAGACAGATGAATAGATAGAAAGACAAATAGATATTAAAGAGATATGAAACCCTAACATTTTTTTTCTGATTCAGATAGAGCATACAATTACCACTATACTTCTATTGTCAAATTGACTTCATTCCCATAGTATTTTTTTATGAAGAGATGCGATACCTAAGTAAGTGTCTGGAGCAGTACATGGCAGGAAATAGTGCTGCAATCTAAGGCTTCATTTATCATCCTGGCACCCTTGTTCGCCCAGCTTCTCCTCTGACGGGCAGCAATCCGCTGCTCGCATTTTACATTGAACACGAGCGCTACTGTGCTCTCGCGTGCAAACCTGCCCCCTGCACATGCACAGGCAATCACGTGTGGACAGGATCTGTCAATCTCCCTGACCGGACGAGGTCGATAAATCGAGATACTAGTGATCTTGCAAAACTGCTGCCATACAGTGATCCATACACATGCACACTCCTGAGCTTACGTCTGTGCTTTACAACAAAAGGCACCAAAAGAACAAAGAAAATTTGATAAAAGAAGTAAATTAGTTTTTAAAAATGCATGCTCTTTCTGAATCATGCAAGAAAAGTTTTCTGGTTTTATGTCCCTTTAACCCCTTCGGCATAATAGACGTAGATCTACGTCATGCGTTAGATGGCCTATTGTACCACATAACGTAGATCTACGTCATGCGTTAGATGGCCTATTGTACCACATAATGTAGATCTACGTCATGCGTTAGATGGCCTATTGTACCACATAATGTAGATCTACGTCATGCGTTAGATGGCCTATTGTACCACATAACGTAGATCTACGTCATGCGTTAGATGGCCTATTGTACCACATAATGTAGATCTACGTCATGCGTTAGATGGCCTATTGTACCACATAACGTAGATCTACGTCATGCGTTAGATGGCCTATTGTACCACAAAATGTAGATCTACGTCATGCATTAGATGGCCTATCGTACCACATAACGTAGATCTACGTCATGCGTTAGATGGCCTATTGTACCACATAATGTAGATCTACGTCATGCGTTAGATGGCCTATTGTACCACATAATGTAGATCTACGTCATGCGTTAGATGGCCTATTGTACCACATAATGTAGATCTACGTCATGCGTTAGATGGCCTATTGTACCACATAATGTAGATCTACGTCATGCGTTAGATGGCCTATTGTACCACATAACGTAGATCTACGTCATGCGTTAGATGGCCTATTGTACCACATAACGTAGATCTACGTCATGCGTTAGATGGCCTATTGTACCACATAACGTAGATCTACGTCATGCGTTAGATGGCCTATTGTACCACATAACATAGATCTACGTCATGCGTTAGATGGCCTATTGTACCACATAACGTAGATCTACGTCATGCGTTAGATGGCCTATTGTACCACATAACGTAGATCTACGTCATGCGTTAGATGGCCTATTGTACCACATAACGTAGATCTACGTCATGCGTTAGATGGCCTATTGTACCACATAACGTAGATCTACGTCATGCGTTAGATGGCCTATTGTACCACATAACGTAGATCTACGTCATGCGTTAGATGGCCTATTGTACCACATAACGTAGATCTACGTCATGCGTTAGATGGCCTATCGTACCACATAACGTAGATCTACGTCATGCGTTAGATGGCCTATCGTACCACATAACGTAGATCTACGTCATGCGTTAGATGGCCTATTGTACCACATAACGTAGATCTACGTCATGCGTTAGATGGCCTATTGTACCACATAAAGTAGATCTACGTCATGCGTTAGATGGCCTATTGTACCACATAATGTAGATCTACGTCATGCGTTAGATGGCCTATTGTACCACATAACGTAGATCTACGTCATGCGTTAGATGGCCTATTGTACCACATAACGTAGATCTACGTCAAGTGAAAACCAAGACTTGCTGTTCCTGGGCTTCCAGCATTTGACTTCATACGGGTGATTAAGGGATTATCTATCTTTTAAACAATACAAATTCTAGAGTAGAATTTTAAACAACTTTTCAATTTACTTCTATTATCTAATTTGCTTTGTTCACTTGGTATGTTTTGTTGAAAAGCATATCTAGGTATGCGCAAGAGCTAGCTGCTAACTTGTGACTGCACATATATGCCTCTTTTCACTGGTTCACCCTAAGTGTTCCTCTAGCTCGTATTAGTGCACTGTCCCACCTTCAACAAAGGATACCAAGCGAAGGAAGCATATTTGATAATTGGAGTAAATTAAAAAGTTGTTTAAAATTGCATGTTCTATCTGAATCATGAAAGACAAATCTTGGATATCGTGTTCCTATCAAATCTCAACGTGTGTACTGTCCCTTTAAAGGGACAGTCTACGCCTTGGTCATCTTAAAGTCTTACCTTAGATTAAGCTGCAAATAGTCTCCTGCACCCCTTTCTACATCATGCAGAATGGTAAAAACGTTATTTTAAAATTAATATTGTTTCTGGCCACTTTGAAATGGCTGCCAAGCTCCGCCCACTGATGACATTACAATCTGGACTGCATATGGTGTCCAATCACAAAAGGCTCACTAGTTTGATTTAACAGACTGTCAATTCTATTCAGCAGAGTGCCTAGATGCGACCTAGATCGTGATGTCATCAATGGGCGGAGCTTGGCAGCCATTTTAAAGTGCCCAGAAACAATAGTCATTTAAAAAAAAACTTTTTTTACCCTTCTTGGTGCATGATATAGAAAGGGTGCAGGAGGCTATTTGCAGCTTAATCTAGGGTAAGACTTTAAGATGACTAAGGTGCAGACTGTCCCTTTAACTTTGAACTATCAAAAATGTTGCAACTATGTTGTTGCCCTTGTTTGTTTTATGACTCAGATATGAGGCCTAGAAGCTGGAAACTAGAAATGCGCATTCAGGATTCCGACAAATGCAAATTTGTCCAAATTTTGCAGATTCATCAAGTCATTTTTTTTTATGAACAGCCAAATACATTATTGGATGAAACACGAATGATTGCTTGACAAAACGGATTAGCTTGGCCATTCATGCTGTTTGACGCTAATAAAGATGCAGGAATGGTGGGAAGTGGTTATATTGTTTGGTTAATAAGCTCTTTTGTTTGTAATGATGTACTGTGGTCTTACCATTTTTTTTTGTCCATCGTTCCCTGTCCAATCCTGCCATAGTGTTACTAATGACTGATGTTAGGGACAGACGGTCAGACACTAAATGCTGGATTTTAGTCACACAGGAGTTTTATTTATTTATTTATTTATTTTTTTCTGATCCTATAATGTAAGATTTTTGCTAATATTAATTGTTTATATAAGCTGTTCCCATTGGAAATAACAGTAAAAAATCCAAATCCAATATTCGTTCAAGCTAATTGCCTGCATGGAAGAAATTTGTACGAACTGAATGTTTGAAAAAATCCAAAACTAGTCTTTCGGGCAAAACTAATCTTTTGCCCGTGCACTGGAAACTATTAAAGAAAGCAGCTGCACTTTCCCCTAAACATTAGGGAATATAGGTCTCTACTGCAAGAAAAAACAATATGACTATCATAATTTCTCAAGCATTTAATTTTTCTCCTGACCTACTTCGTAACCAACTGAGCAAAAGGCTAATCATACTTCTATCAAATGTAATGTACGCTGAACAACTCTTCCTAAAGTTATTAGCTGCTAAAATGGTATTTGACATTTCCTTTTCCTGAGTCAGAGGGTGGTGCAATACACTGAACTGAAAAACTGAGACTGGCCCTTCTAACATTGGAAAAGCTGAATGGGTCACTGACCCACATATGGGTCTAGTCAACCGTGAAAAAGGTATATGTCACTGGTAAAAGTTGTGACATCTCATAATAACAAGCAGATAAATACTAGCTGTATTTATACACCAAAGATATGTATTTGTGCATAATATATATGAATATATATATATACTAGGGATGGGTGAATGTGTTTATATTCGAATGTAAGAACGAATGATATTGTAGAAAATCGATTTACATAATAAAATGTTGATAAGAACGAATATTCTTAAAAATTCTATTATCGAATGTTATTTACAGTTTTCAAATATCACTTTCAAATTTGAATGTCACATTCGAATATTACATTTATAAAACACAGTTATAGACTAGAAATACTATTTCGAATTCGAATGTCACATTGGAATTTGAATGTCACATTCAAATTCGAATATTACATTTATAAAACACAGTTATAGACTAGAAATACTATTTCGAATTTGAATGTCACATTGGAATTTGAATGTCACATTCGAATTCTAATATTACATTTATAAAACACAGTATTAGACTAGAAATATTATTTTGAATTTCACATTCAAATTTGAATGTAGCATTTGAATTTGAATATTACATTTATTAAGCACAGTTGTAGACTAGAAATACTATTTCGAATTTTAATGTTACATTCAAATTTGAATGTCACATTCGAATATTACATTTCAAAATTCAATGAATTCATAGCTAAACATTGTATTTGAACGAATATATCAAAATTCTATTTAAATTTGACTGTTTTGAAACATTCATCTCTCTCTCTCTCTCCTTGTTTACTGAAATTACTTACTAGTTTGTAACTAGTGTGTGTGTATACATATATGTATATATATATATATATATATATATATATCTTCAATAGGCTACATATTTATGTGCGTAAACAGTATATCATTGTATAGCGTATCTGTACATTCTCCCACAGAAAACATGAGTTATCATTGTTTTCCAATGGAGTAGATGACTGTGGGTGAGGAAATGCAAATGAGTTATAAAATGGCTTACCGTTTTTGCTTGATTTTAAACATGGATTCCCTTATGCCAGTCCCATATCTCCCAACATTTTCTAGATGTTTTTCAAGAAAAGGACATGCAGGAGCTCCAGTCAGTTTTCTTCCAGGATCACCTTGTACATGGCTTGATTCATGCGTCCTTCACAAAGATAAATCTGCCCGACTCTAGGTCATCTTCTCTGATGAATCCAATTTTCAGCTTTGCCCAACACCTGGTCATCTAATGGTTAGACAAAGACCTGGAGAGGCCTACAAGCCACAGTGTCTCGCACCCACTGTGAAATTTGGTGAAGGATCAGAGATGATCTTGGGGGGCTTCAGCAATGCTGGAATCGGGCAGATTTATCTTTGTGAAGGACGCATGAATCAAGCCACGTACAAGGTTATCCTGGAAAACAAATTGCTTCCTTCTGCTCTGACAATGCACCCCAACTCTGAGGATTGTTGTTTCCAGCAGGACAATGTTCCATGCCGCACAGCCAGGTCAATCAAGGTGTGGATGGAGGTCCACCAGATCAAGACCCTGTCATGGCCAGCCCAATCTCCAAACATGAACCTCATTGAAAACATCTGGAATGTGATCAAGAGGAAGATGGATGGTCACAAGCCATCAAACAAAGCTGAGCTGCATTAATTTTTAAAGTCACCCAACAGCAACGTGAAAGACTGGTGGAGAGCATGCCAAGATGCATGAAAGCTGTGATTGAAAATCAGGGTTATTCACCAAATATAGATTTCTTAACTCTTGCTAAGTTAAAACATTAGTATTTTGTTTAAAAATGAATGTGAACTTATTTTCTTTGCATTGTTCAAGGTCTAAAAACACTGCACTTTTTTGTTATTTTGACCAGTTGTCATTTTCTGCAAATAAATGCTCTAAATATTTTTATTTGGGAGAAATGTTGTCAATAGTTTATAGAATAAAACAAAACTGTTCATTTTACCCATAAATAGTAAATGATAAAAACTGATAATTTTGCAATGGTCTCTTATTTGTTTCCAGAGCTGTGTAGGTATATATATATATATATATATATATATATATATATATATATATATATAAAAGAAGCAATAGGTCCAGCACAAATCAACAGTTCAGGAATAGGTAGCCGAGTGCACGGTAGCCAGAGGGTCCTGCTCACCTCCAATATATAAATCCAAAAGGAAAAAAGTAGATGGCTCTAGCACTGTTTTTAAAAGTGAAATAACCTTTATTAAGGTGACATAATGAACAGACTGCTATGGATTGCTCTGCAGCACAGCTTTAAATATGCCAGATAGCTTAATTGCAAACATATTAACTCCATAATGGCCAGACATTGATTGATCATTGATTGAAATTTCTACTGCCATCTACTGGGCCAATTCATGTATTACACATATAAGACATTTTAACGCATTTTTTTTAAAGTTTTAGCAAAATGTTAAACACATAGGTAAAGTTAAACACATGAGCAGTGATGCAAAGTTTAATCATGATATCCAAAATTTATAATACATATATATATATATATAGAAAGATACAATTTATAAAAACAAATGGAGATCATAATCTCTATTCATACCTACAGGATGTAGAGTTTTTAAGTGTTGAATCCACCACACCTCTCTCTTTTTGAGTTCAAGTTCCCTATTGCCTCCTCTCCTAAGTTTAGGGATGTGGTCTATTATTTGGTACCTGAGTTGTCTAACAGTATGTCCCATTTCAAGAAAATGGGAAGAAACTGGAAGGGTTTTATCTTGGCATCTGATTGATGATTTATGCCCACTAATCCTATCTCTAATGGGGCGTGTAGTTTCCCCTATATAGCCCCTCCCACAAGGGCATTTTAATAGGTAGACTACAAAGTCTGTATCACAGGTGTAATACCCATTAATTTCTTGAATTTTTCGGTCATTGGTTTGTGCTATGTGTTTACCTTTTATCATAGCATTGCATTGCGCACAATGGAGACAAGGGTATGAGCCCTTTTTGGGAGTAGTTAGATAGGTAATCCTATTAGTGCTAGTACTACCAATGTCAGCCTTAACCAAGGTATCCCTAATGTTTTTCACCCGTCTGTATGAGTGCATAGGGGGAACTTGAAATTCAGATATATGGGGGTTGAACTTACCCAAAAGATACCAGTGCTTTTTGATGATATTAGCAATATGATCACTATGTGTATTAAATTCTGAAGAAAAAATTATACGTTTGGTATTCTTTTTTAATTTTACATTTTTCTCGTGTAAAACTTCATTTTTACATCTAGTGATCATAGATGGGGATATACTCTCTCTTTAAATTTGTTGGCCAAAAATACAGAATCTGTACTGGCGACGATAGGTCTGCCAGGGGGGGCATTGTAATATTTATGAAGTTTAGGTAGCGTATAAAAAACAGGAGTGATAGAGTCAGTTTTTATTAGGAATTTTGCAAGATCTTTTGAAATTAGATCTTTTGAAATTAGATCTTTTGAAAAGATGTTTTTTTTCAAAGCTGTATCTACTACAATTTTAATTTCCTTCTTAACTTCCAATAAAGGGTCACCCTCTACAAGTGCACTGACAGCTTGAGATTTACCTTACATTTTTCTTACACCTCTATAAATTACCTTGATACGATCATATATAAAAAAGATTCAGTCCTTAAAACAGATCTTTATGTTAAGCCAACTGATCATAATACATTACTACAATACAACAGTTACCACCCTAAGAGAGTTTTTTCTTCCATCTCAAAAAGTCAATTTATAAGAACTATTAGAAATGTACAGGACAAGGATATACAAGAAATTAGACTTGAGGAAATGGCCAACAAATTTAAAGAGAGAGGATATCCCCCATCTATGATCACTAGATGTAAAAATGAAGTTTTACACAAGAAAAATGTAAAATTAAAAAAAACATCAAACGTATAATTTTTTCTTCAGAATTTAACACATAGTGATCATATTGCTAATATCATCAAAAAGCACTGGTATCTTTTGGGTAAGTTCAACCCCCATATATCTGAATTTCAAGTTCCCTCTATGCACTCATACAGACGGGTGAAAAACATTAGGGATACCTTGGTTAAGGCTGACATTGGTAGTACTAGCACTAATAGGATTACCTATCTAACTACTCTCAAAAAGGGCTCATACCCTTGTCTCCATTGTGCGCAATACAATGCTATGATAAAAGGTAAACACATAGCACAAACCAATGATCGAAAATTCGAGAAATTAATGGGTATTACACCTGTGATACAGACTTTGTAGTCTACCTATTAAAATGCCCTTGTGGGAGGGGCTATATAGGGGAAACTACATGCCCCATTAGAGATAGGATTAGTGGGCATAAATCATCAATCAGATGCCAAGAAGAAACCCTTCCAGTTTCTTCCCATTTTCTTGAAATGGGACATACTGTTAGCCAACTCAGGTACCAAATAAAAGACCACATCCCTAAACTTAGGAGAGGAGGCAATAGGGAACTTGAACTCAAAAAGAGAGAGGTGTGGTGGATTCAACACTTAAAAACTCTACATCCTGTAGGTCTGAATAGAGATTATGATCTCCATTTGTTTTTATAAATTTTATCTTTATATATATATATATATATATATATATATATATATATATATATATATATGTATTTTAAATTTAGGATATCATGATTAAACTTTGCATCACTGCTCATGTGTTTAACTTTACCTATGTGTTTAACATTTTGCTAAAACTTCAAAAAAAGTGTTAAAATTTCTTATATGTGTAATACATGAATTGGCCCAGTAGATGGCAGTAGAAATTCCCATCAATGTCTGGCCATTATGGAGTTAATATGTTTGCAATTAAGCTATCTGGCTTATTTAAAGCTGTGCTGCAGAGCAATCCATAGCATGATTAAGGGTCTGCGTTATCCGAAACGTCGCTGTCTGTTCATTATGTCACCTTAATAAAGGTTATTTCACTTTTAAAAACAGTGCTGGAGCCATCTACTTTTTTCCTTTTGGATATATATATATATATATATATATATATATATATATATATATATATAACATAATTTATGTAAGAACTTACCTGATAAATTCATTTCTTTCATATTAGCAAGAGTCCATGAGCTAGTGACGTATGGGATATACATTCCTACCAGGAGGGGCAAAGTTTCCCAAACCTCAAAATGCCTATAAATACACCCCTCACCACACCCACAAATCAGTTTAATGAATAGCCAAGAAGTGGGGTGATAAGAAAAAAAGTGCGAAGCATAAATATAAGGAATTGGAATAATTGTGCTTTATACAAAAAAAAAAAATCTTAACCACCACAAAAAAGGGTGGGCCTCATGGACTCTTGCTAATATGAAAGAAATGAATTTATCAGGTAAGTTCTTACATAAATTATGTTTTCTTTCATGTAATTAGCAAGAGTCCATGAGCTAGTGACGTATGGGATAATGACTAACCAAGATGTGGATCTTCCACGCAAGAGTCACTAGAGAGGGAGGGATAAAATAAAGACAGCCAATTCCGCTGAAAATAATCCACACCCAAACAAAGTTTAAAACTTATAATGAAAAAAATTTAAATTATAAGCAGAAGAATCAAACTGAAACAGCTGCCTGAAGTACTTTTCTACCAAAAACTGCTTCAGAAGAAGAAAACACATCAAAATGGTAGAATTTAGTAACAGTATGCAAAGAAGACCAAGTTGCTGCTTTGCAAATCTGAACAACCGAAGCTTCATTCCTAAACGCCCAGGAAGTAGAAACTGACCTAGTAGAATGAGCTGTAATCCTTTGAGGCGGAGTTTTACCCAACTCGACATAAGCATGATGAATTAAAGATTTCAACCAAGATGCCAAAGAAATGGCAGAAGCCTTCTGACCTTTCCTAGAACCGGAAAAGATAACAAATAGACTAGAAGTCTTTCGGAAATTCTTAGTAGCTTCAACATAATATTTCAAAGCTCTAACTACATCCAAAGAAAGCAATGATTTCTCCTTAGAATTCTTAGGATTAGAACATAATGAAGGAACCACAATTTCTCTACTAATGTTGTTAGAATTCACAACCTTAGGTAAAAATTTAAAAGAAGTTCGCAACACCGCCTTATCCTGATGAAAAAACAGAAAAGGAGACTCACAAGAAAGAGCAGATAATTCAGAAACTCTTCTGGCAGAAGAGATGGCCAAAAGGAACAAAACTTTTCAAGAAAGTAAATTTAATGTCCAAAGAATGCATAGGTTCAAACGGAGGAGCTTGAAGAGCCCCCAGAACCAAATTCAAACTCCAAGGAGGAGAAATTGACTTAATGACAGGTTTTATATGAACCAAAGCTTGTACAAAACAATGAATATCAGGAAGATTAACAATCTTTCTGTGAAAAAGAACAGAAAGAGCAGAGATTTGTCTTTTCAAGGAACTTGCAGACAAACCTTTATCCAAACCATCCTGAAGAAACTGTAAAATTCTCAGAATTCTAAAAGAATGCCAGGAAAAATGATGAGAAAGACACCAAGAAATATAAGTCTTCCAGACTCTATAATATATCTCCCTAGATACGGATTTACGAGCCTGTAACATAGTATTAATCACAGAGTCAGAGAAACCTCTTTGACTAAGAATCAAGCGTTCAATCTCCATACCTTTAAATTTAAGGATTTGAGATCCTGATGGAAAAAAAGGACCTTGTGACAGAAGGTCTGGTCTTAACGGAAGAGTCCACGGTTGGCAAGAGGCCATCCGGACAGGATCCGCATACCAAAAACCTGAGAGGCCATGCTGGAGCCACCAGCAGAACAAATGAGCATTCCTTCAGAATCTTGGAGATTACTCTTGGAAGAAGAACTAGAGGCGGAAAGATATAGGCAGGATGATACTTCCAAGGAAGTGACAACGCATCCACTGCTTCCGCTTGAGGATCCCTGGATCTGGACAGATACCTGGGAAGTTTCTTGTTTAGATGAGAAGCCATCAGATCTATTTCTGGAAGACCCCATATTTGAACAATCTGAAGAAATACCTCTGGGAGAAGAGACCATTCGCCCGGATGAAACGTGTGGCGACTGAGATAATCCGCTTCCCAATTGTCTATACCTGGGATATGAACCGCAGAAACTAGACAGGAGCTGGATTCCGCCCATACCAGAATTCGAGATACTTCTTTCATAGCCAGAGGACTGTGAGTCCCTCCTTGATGATTGATGTATGCCACAGTTGTGACATTGTCTGTCTGAAAACAAATGAACGATTCTCTCTTTAGAAGAGGCCAAGACTGAAGAGCTCTGAAAATTGCACGGAGTTCCAAAATATTGATTGGTAATCTCACCTCCTGAGATTCCCAAACCCCTTGTGCTGTCAGAGACCCCCACACAGCTCCCCAACCTGTAGGACTTGCATCTGTTGAAATTACAGTCCAGGTCGGAAGAACAAAAGAAGCCCCCTGAACAAAACGATGGTGATCTGTCCACCACGTCAGAGAGTGTCGTACAATCGGTTTTAAAGATATTAATTGAGATATCTTTGTGTAATCCCTGCACCACTGGTTCAGCATACAGAGCTGAAGAGGCCGCATGTGAAAACGAGCAAAGGGGATCGCGTCCGATGCCGCAGTCATAAGACCTAGAATTTCCATGCATAAGGCTACCAAAGGGAAAGATTGTGACTGAAGGTTTCGACAAGCTGATATCAACTTTAGACGTCTCATGTCTATCAAAGATAGAGTCATGGATACTGAATCTATCTGAAAACCTAAAAAGGTTACCTAAGTCTGAGGAATCAATGAACTTTTTGGTAAATTGATCCTCCAACCATGATGTTGAAGAAACAACACAAGTCGATTCGAATGAGATTCTGCTAAATGTGAAGACTGAGCAAGTACCAAGATATCGTCAAAATAAGGAATACCACAATACCCTGTTCTCTGATTACAGACAGAAGGGCACCGAGAACCTTCGTAAAAATTCTTGGAGCTGTAGCTAGGCCAAACGGCAGAGCCACAAACTGGTAATGCTTGTCTAGGAAAGAGAATCTCAGAAACTGATAGTGATCTGGATGAATCGGAATATGCAGATATGCATCCTGTAAATCTATAGTAGACATATAATGCCCTTGTTGAACAAAAGGCAGGATAGTCCTTACAGTTACCATTTTGAATGTTGGTATCCTTACATAACGATTCAATATTTTTAGATCCAGAACTGGTCTGAAGGAATTTTCCTTCTTTGGTACAATGAAGAGATTTGAATAAAACCCCAGTCCCTGTTCCAGAACTGGAACTGGCAAAATTACTCCAGTCAACTCTAGATCTGAAACACATTTCAGAAATGCTTGAGCCTTCGCTGGGTTTACTGGGACACGGGAAAGAAAAAATCTCTTTGCAGGAGGCCTTATCTTGAAGCCAATTCTGTACCCTTCTGAAACAATGTTCTGAATCCAAAGATTGTGAACGGAATTGATCCAAATTTCTTAGAAAAAACGTAATCTGCCCCCACCAGCTGAGCTGGAATGAGGGCCGCACCTTCATGTGGACTTAGGAGCTGGCTTTGACTTTCTAAAAGGCTTGGATTTATTCCAGACTGGAGATGGTTTCCAAACTGATAGCGCTCCTGAGGATGAAGGATCAGGTTTTTGTTCCTTGTTGTGACAAAAGGAACGAAAACGATTATTACCCTGGAAAGAAAGGGAAAGCAAAGTAGACTTAGAAGACATAACAGCATTCCAAGTCTTAAGCCATAAAGCTCTTCTAGCTAAAATAGCTAGAGACATATACCTGACATCAACTCTAATGATATCAAAGATGGCATTACAAATAAAATTATTAGCATGTTGAAGAATAAAAATGCTATGAGAATTATGATCTGTTACTTGTTGCGCTAAAGCTTCTAACCAAAAGATGAAGCTGCAGCAACATCCGCTAAAGATATAGCAGGTCTAAGAAGATTACCTGAACACAAGTAAGCTTTTCTTAGAAAGGATTCAATTTTCCTATCTAAAGGATCCTTAAGGAAGTACCATCTGCCGTAGGAATAGTAGTACGCTTAACAAGAGTAGAGACAGCCCCATCAACTTTAGGGATTTTGTCCCAAAACTCTAATCTGTCAGATGGCACAGGATATAATTGCTTAAAACGTTTAGAAGGAGTAAATGAATTACCCAAATTATTCCATTCCCTGGAAATTACTTCAGAAATAGCACTAGGGACAGGAAAAACTTCTGGAATAACTACAGGAGATTTAAAAACCTTATCTAAACGTTTAGATTTAGTATCAAGAGGACCAGAATCCTCAATTTCTAATGCAATTAGGACTTCTTTAAGTAAAGAACGAATAAATTTCATTTTAAATAAATATGAAGATTTATCAGCATCAACCTCTGAGACAGAATCCTCTGAACCAGAAGAACCATTATCAGAATCAGAATGATGATGTTCATTTAAAAATTCATCTGAAAAATGAGAAGTTTTAAAAGACTTTTTACGTTTACTAGAAGGAGGAATAACAGACACAGCCTTCTTAATGGATTTAGAAACAAAATCTCTTACGTTATCAGGAACACTCTGAGTATTAGATGTTGACAGAACAGCAACAGGTAATGTAACAGTACTAAAGGAAATATTATCTGCATTAACAGTTTGTCATGACAAAACAGTACAAACAACAGCTGGAGGAACAGATACCATAAGTTTACAGTAGATACACTTAGCTTTGGTAGCTCCAGCCCCGGGCAGCGATTTTCCAGAAGTATCTTCTGACTCAGTTTCAACGTGGGACATCTTGCAATATGTAATAGAAAAAACAACATATAAAGCAAAATTGATCAAATTCCTTAAATGACAGTTTCAGGAATGGGAAAAAAAAGCCAGTGAACAAGCTTCTAGCAACCAGAATCAATAAAAAATGAGACTTAAATAATGTGGAGACAATAGTGACGCCCATATTTTTTTAGCGCCAAAAATGACGCCCACATTATTTGGCGCCTAAATGCTTTTGGCGCCAAAAATGACGCCACATCCGGAACGCCGACATTTTTGGCGCAAAAGAACGTCAAAAATGACGCAACTTCCGGCGACACGTATGACGCCGGAAACAGAAAAAAAAATTTTGCGCCAAAAAAGTCCGCGCCAAGAATGACGCAATAAAATGAAGCATTTTCAGCCCCCGCGAGCCTAACAGCCCACAGGGAAAAAGTCAAATTTTTAAGGTAAGAAAAAAATTGATTTATTCATATGCATTATCCCAAATATGAAACTGACTGTCTGAAATAAGGAATGTTGAACATCCTGAGTCAAGGCAAATAAATGTTTGAATACATATATTTAGAACTTTATAAAAAAGTGCCCAACCATAGCTTAGAGTGTCACAGAAAATAAGATTTACTTACCCCAGGACAATCATCTACATGTTGTAGAAAGCCAAACCAGTACTGAAACGAAAATCAGCAGAGGTAATGGTATATAAATAAGAGTATATCGTCGATCTGAAAAGGGAGGTAAGAGATGAATCTCTACGACCGATAACAGAGAACCTATGAAATAGACCCCGTAGAAGGAGATCATTGCATTCAAATAGGCAATACTCTCCTCACATCCCTCTGACATTCACTGCACGCTGAGAGGAAAACCGGGCTCCAACTTGCTGCGGAGCGCATATCAACGTAGAATCTAGCACAAACTTACTTCACCACCTCCATAGGAGGCAAAGTTTGTAAAAACTGATTTGTGGGTGTGGTGAGGGGTGTATTTATAGGCATTTTGAGGTTTGGGAAACTTTGCCCCTCCTGGTAGGAATGTATATCCCATACGTCACTAGCTCATGGACTCTTGCTAATTACATGAAAGATATATATATATATATATATATATACATACATACACTGTATATCTATCTATCTATCTATCTATCTATCTATCTATCTATATATATATATATTCCTGCCTTAGCAATATGTAGGACAAAAAAAAA